>NC_086451.1:63025631-63120631 GCF_028390025.1 Pseudophryne corroboree
GTGCTGAAGATATAGTTCATAAGTTTAAGATTTTTGGAAATATATATAAATATTCAATCTACTCCCATTATAGTCAATTGGCATTCCATTTATGCAGACCAGAGTGTCATTCCTTTTAGTATGTCCCCCAGCATAAACCCTCCCATTATACACCTGGCAGGCTGCTGTGGAGCTACAAGTCTCAGCACAACCTTACAGCCAGGGGTACATGCATCTGACGTTGTTAATTCCCTATTTTCTGTGTTTTAATTGAAGAAGGGGTAATTACTGCTTCCCTGAAATGTACTAAAAGGAAATCAGATTTCACCAGTGGTGCCTTGGTTGTGTCTATGTTGCCTTCGTGCAAAGGACCTGGACGTGACAAAACGAGTGGGCAGGAGAGAACTTCCGCCCTTACAGCTCCTACATGTTTTCTTCGTTCTCCGTTCGTTTGGGGTTTGTTTGTTTTTCTATGCAGCATTGGACCCTCGCGGGCTCGCCACGCATCGGGCACGGTGTCTCGCTTCGCTCGCCACACTTTTCTATTCCAAATAGATTGTGACATGGACCCAGGGGGTTATGGGAAAGGTCCTCTGCACGAAGAGAATCTAGACTCTACCGTGGTGCCTTCCGCCTCTGCGAATGACGCTGCCACTGAAGCCAGCCGTGGTGGCGAAGCGTGATCTGCATTAAGAAGTGAGGAAAATCTGAGCTTTTCATTGTTAGCCCAATAGTACATAGTGCCATCACATAGCGCCATCTGAGGATACATAGTGCCATCTGAGGATGGTGCTGTGTGTTAAGCTGGGTACACACTAGAACAATATATTGTTTGTTCAAGTGGCAAACGATATATCTGTAGCTGGATGGTGGGTGTGTATACTCAATAGGTCTGTGAATGCTATAATTTACAGACCTATTGCATTGTCCCTGCAGCACAGCTGATATATCTGCATGTCTGGCTGTGTGTACACTGACTCTCCAATCTGGCTGCAGGGACATACATCACAGCTGGGTGGGCTTCAAATAGCCGCCCAGTTGTGACGTCTGCACAGACATATTGAGCAGCCGATTTGTGTGTATGCTTACCTAATAAGCAGCTCTGTTGGCGCATTTGGCAATTAGCTGATTTTGTTTGTGCAGTGCGTACCCAGCCTTACTTACCATTACCATCGCCGGCTCCCATTGTGTCTGCTCATACACCATCAGCTCATAATGAGATTTCATGCATATTGATGTAGCGCATCAGCACTTGTTTTCTCTCCCCAATTTGCAACCAAGATGTCAATACTGCTCAGCATTATCATTTCTTGCTTCACCTCGATAAGCAGCTTTAGCGGCACAGTATGTGTCTTACTAATACATTATTTACTAAAGCTGCGCATACACTAATCTGGCAGATAATCTGCCAGATCTGGCTGGTTGGAATAAAAATATGGTAATGGATGAGAGCAAATGACAATTAACCATTTGTTCCCAAACACTGGAAAACTAACAAAAACTGTCTTTCATACAAATTGATTAATCACGGACAGGTTTTGTCCTTTTTTCAGTGTTTGGGAGCAAATGGTCGATTTTGTTATTTGTTCTCATCCATTACCAGATGTTCATTCCAACCAGCCAGATCTCGCAGATTACCTGACAGATAATTGTATAGTATATTCCCAGTTTAAGACTTGGAGATAGATGCAGCACCATCCAATCAGCCTCTACCTGCCATGTTACAGGCTGTGTTTGAAAAATGACAGGAGCTGGTTGGTTGGTACTTTATCTCTCCATGGCTTAGTAAATAGACCCTTTAATTCCACAAAAGCTGGTGAGCCAGTTCTACACCAGAGTCCCTGCCATGGCAAGAGGGCACTGTGTCACTTGTTCCACGACACACTGTAAACTAAAGGCCCACTTGCTGATGCTGGCGGGGAAAGAAGCAACGACAGGGGGGCGGCGGAGAGAACAACACCCATGCTACATCTGCGGCTAACGAGGACTTCCCTCGTCTGTACATGTTCAGACGAGGGAGGGGGTCGTTAATGATGCCCTTTCTGCTGAGAGGTCACCTGGGGCTACACATATGACATGGGTAGATACTTTTGCTAGCTGTAATAATGCCATGGTTTTAATTTGGATTATCTGTCCAATCTGGCTGGTTGAAGGTGTCAAAACGAACGTTTGGTTAAATCAAACGGATTTAACCAATTTGCCTGAATGACCATTTTTGTCTCTTTTCCACTGTTTGGAGCAAATGGTCAATTGTCATTTGTTCTCATACATTACCAAATTTTCAGTCCAACCAGGAAGATTGGACAGATAATCTTCTAGTGTGTATCCAGCTTTAGGTTAAGATAATTAATGGCCAGATACAAAGCACAAACCTTAAAGGTGGGTACACACTAATAGATATATCTGCAGATCAATTGATCTGCAGATATATCTATGGACGGATCGGGCAGTGTGCTGTGCATACACACTGCCCGATCCGTCGGGGGACTGACGTCATGAACTGGGCGGGCGTGTACACACGCCCGCTTAGTTCAGCTGTCAATCACCGCCGGCCGCCGCAGCATGTGTACGGGCGGTCGGCCGTGCACACACAGCGACGCGCCAATATATCGGTAGATATTATTGGCCGTCGGCTGTGCTGCGCGGCCGTCGCGATACGTCTGTGAACGACGGAGTTCACAGACGTATCGGCCATACACACTGGCCGACGGACCCGCGATATATCGTTCGTTCAAGAGAACGGCCGATATATTGACCAGTGTGTATGGGCCTTTAGTCTCAGGGGTAAAGCAAGCTGCAATTCTGTACCATTACCAAATGGTATCCGTTCAGATGGTCGACCATGTTATGGTCGACAGTCATTAGGTCGACCACTATTGGTCGACATTGACATGGACACATGAAAGGTCGACACATGAAAAGGTCGACATGAGTTTTTTAACTTTTTTTTTTCTTTTGGGGAACTTTTCCATACTTTACGATCCACGTGGACTACGATTGGAACGGTAATCTGTGCCGAGCGAAGTGGTAGCGGAGCGAAGGCACAATGCCCGAAGCATGGCGAGCGAATCGGTGCACTAATTGGGGTTCCCAGTCACTTTACGCAAAAAACGACACCAAAAAAAGTTTAAAAACTCATGTCGACCTTTTCATGTGTCGACCTTTCATGTCGACCATTTTCATGTGTCCATGTCGACCATGTCTATGTCGACCAATAGTGGTCGACCTAATGACTGTCGACCATTCATACCGGAACCTTACCAAATATGTCCTAAAGATAATTAGAACTTTATAACTTGTGTAATTATAACTTAAAACTTTTAATACTTTTTTTTTTTTTTTTAAATAAAGGACATTTACATCAGGGGCTGAATCTGATTTGAAAGCAAAACAAAAGAGCAAGTAACTTTGGGGCAGATGTATTAACCTGGAGAAGTGATAAACCAGTGATATGTGCAAGGTGATATAGGCACCAGCCAATCAGATCCTAACTGTTAATTTACATATTGGAGCTGATTGGCTGGTGCCTTTATCACCTTGCATATATCACTGGTTTATCACTTCCTTATGCCTTCTCCAGGTTAATACATCTGCACCTTGGCAATACCATGTTGCACTGCATGTGCTGGGAGATTTAGATGTGAGAGGGGTGTGTCCAAACTCAAATCTAAATTGCATTGTAGAAAAAAAGCTGGCCAGTATATGTGGGCTACATGCTAAAGCAGCTAGTATTTACCCTGCGTGCAAAAAAAAAAAAAAAAAACTATGCACCCCCTTGCATTGCAACATGGTTTGTTCCATATACAAATTTGCTTGCTCTTTTTGATTTGCTACTCAGAATCAGCCCTATAGTATATTTATTTACACACCCAAATAGGACAATAAAATCCAATTTTCTTATCTCTACCCATATCGTTGTTGCTGCATTTATTTCATTTAAACATTACTAGAGTAATTGTCTCTTCCATAACTTAGGCGAGAGCTTAATATAAAAGGGTGTTGTGTATGCATCTCGGGAACAATGAAAATAAACAACTCTGCCTGATGATATAATGACTTACAAAGAATTTAGTACAAGTTGTAGGGGGATGGTATCAGAATCCTGGCCGTCGGGATCCCGTCAGAATGCCTACAGCAGCATACGGACGGATCACTGTAAATATTTAACCCTAACTCCCTTCCCGCAGCCTAACCCTAACCATCCCCCCCCCCCTGCATCCTATTCCTAACCCTTCCCCTAGTGAAGGCATGTCCAAACTGCGGCCCTCCAGCTTTTGTGAAACTACACATCCCAGCATGCCCAGACACAGTTTTGCTGTCAGAGAATGCTAAAGCTGTGTCAGGGCATGCTGGGATGTGTAGTTTCTCAACAGCTGGAGGGCCGCAGTTTGGACATGCCTGCCCTAGTGCCTAGCCCTCAACCCAACCCAGCACTTACTTTTGGGATCCACAGGGATCCCGACCGCATCCCGTTGTAGGAGGACATGCAGAGGCCAGTAAATTTATGTTTGCTAATGTTTAAAACCCCTTTAATGGTATAATTTAGTTTTATTATATCCTTAAAAGATATGGTGTTTGGCCAGGGGTGGACAAAATAATGAGTTCAGGAACCAGTAGACTCTTTCATAGGGGGGAATTCAATTTGTTTTGCTAATTAATGGGTACCTGGTGGAGCAATTGAATTGTTTTTGTCGCTCCCAAATTTTCCTGGTTAAACCACAGAGGCTGCCAGCTGAAATATATGTGCACCCCCGGGATTCACACACCCGTAGTGTTCATTCTAGCACCCCGCACCCGTCATAACCCATGCAGTTTATCTTTCCTGCCTGGGGTGTCGCTCTCTGCTCTGGTGCTTCTAGCACACCCTGGTCTGTTTCTCAGTGCTGATATAAAGACCAGAGGGTGCTAGAAACACCAGAGCAGAGAGCGATACCCCAGGCAGCAGAGAGGAACTGCACTAGTTGTGACAGGTGCGGAGTGCTAGAATGAACACTACACCCGAACGGAGCAATAATTGAATTGCTCCATTGGGCGCCCACCAGTAATAGACACCAGGGGAAAACAATTGAATCACCCCATAGAGCAGGGAAGCTATACACTCATGGGCAACAATTGAAATAACTCCCAAAAGTTAGGAGCCACTAGTATTGGCTTTCTGGCTCCTGTTCTGGGCACATTGTAATTTTGTTTTGTCAATTCAAAATGTGACATTATGTGCTAAATAAATAAAATATCTTTGTAGGAATAATGAGACGAGGCTTCTGCAGGGACTATGCAAAGTGCGGAGGCCATTTTTACAGCTGATAAAATTGAAGTGCCATTAACAGCATCAAAGGAGAGAACCCACCTGAATCCCGGAAGGCTGCCATGATGGTGAATAAGCGTTTGGTGTCTGAGTCCCTTGTGGTGTTCTGCATTGTCCTCAGCATACATGCTGCAGTGTGGGATCGCTTCTCCTGGTGTATTGTGGCCCTGGCTGTGCAGACCTTTTATGTGCAGCACAAATGGGACCGGTTATTACAGTCGAGCGGAGCCGTATTTCATTATCGATCATCTGCCAACAGTGGACTTCTGCCAGCCAGCATGATTATCCCCCTGCTTGGCGTTGTATTGAGGGAGAGGTGCAAAGCTTCTGGCAATGTCTACTTTGAAAGGTATGGAGTGGTGGTATGTGCCACGGGAATGGCATTGGCATATTTCCTCTCAATCATTGCACTGGGCATTACAAAACCTGTGCCGAAAAATACCTGCATAGTGTCCGGGGCTGCCGGCTGCGCTATACTCTACACTATGAAGAACTCCCTGGCGGTGTCAGAAGTCATTGAAGTTCTAGAGGTGCTCCTCATCTTTGTATATCTTAGCATGATTCTTTTGTACCTGCTACCACGTTGTTTCACTCCTGGAGAAGCTTTAATAGTTCTTGGTGGGCTCAGCTTTGTTCTTAACCAGCTTATCAAACGCTCTCTGACCGCAGTGGGTGGCCGGGGAGATCCAGCGGATTACCTTCTGCTGGTGACACTGGTGGCTTTGGTCCTACTGGGAATTATCTTCTCTGCGCTGTTCTTTTTTATGGACTCTTCTACTTGGACATCTGCTTTGTTTTTCTACATGATGACTGCCGTTTTAGGATTAGGGATCTTCGTGCCGTGGCTACAGTACCTTATCAAGAGGCACCCACTCTTCTGGTTGGTGGAGTTTCTGCTGCAGAACAATACACGGCTATATCTTTTAGGCTTCTGGACTTTCCTTGCTCTAACAGCTTGTGTGGTTGTGTTGTGTCAAAATTCCAAAAGGACCACAGATTCCAAGAAGCCAGAGATCTCCACAGTGACTCGCAAATACTTTCACTTTCTTGCAGTGGCCACTTACATTCCAGGACTTATCTATGACGCTCAACTACTCTTTGTTTCTGCTGTGGTTTGCTTGGCTGTTTTTGTGCTACTGGAGTATGTACGATACTTCCGTATTAAACCACTAGGGCAGACGTTACGGAACCTGCTGACACTTTTCTTGGATGAGAGGGATAGTGGACCTCTGATTTTAACACACATATACCTTCTTGTAGGGATGTCGCTACCGATCTGGCTTTTTCCAAGGCTCTGTGCTGCTTCACTTTCCGGACCGGCTACATTGCTTCCCTACTGCGGGGTGCTAGCAGTGGGAGTAGGTGACACCATTGCATCTGTTTGTGGTAGTACTTTGGGCGAAATTAAATGGCCTGGTACCAAGAAGACATTTGAAGGGACCATGATGTCCATATTTGCTCAGATTATTACAGTAGCCCTTATTCTTATTTTTGATAGCAATGTGATCATGAATAGAAGCTATATGTGGATAGTAGGGTCCATCACAATGGTGTCATTGTTAGAAGCTTTTACCACCCAAATAGACAACTTGATTCTACCACTTTATCTACAAATCCTACTGATGGTCTGAGAATTGACCCTGAGCCCTCATGCCCTTGCAAGGTAAATAGGATGTGGTAAAAATAATAATAATAATAATAAAAATCAGATGGTTCGGCTGCATTAAAGGTGACCCAACATTATACTGAACAGTGTTCTAGGTGATACACAAATATCCATCTTCCTATATGCAGATATTCTGCAGATGGATCACGTTTATCGGGCTGTTCTTATTCCTGCCTTGATATGCTATAGCAATATTACAACTAGCTCCTGTGTAAAAGAACTTATGTGACATGCGAGAAACGTATAATTGCCTTTTGATCAAGGTACTGGTTGGGGGGGAGGGGGGTGGCAAATACTGTGTGGTAGCAATATTAACTTATATGTATGTTTGAGGTTATAAAATATACCTGCATATAGGAGCACATTTGATTAATTTTGATATGGTATTAATATGATAAAACTGCTTATTACTCAGGGCTAGCACCACCATAGTCATCCTAGTGCAATCTTCTAGGTGGGACTGGTACTCTGGCACCAGATGTGTGCAGGCTTGGCCCACATTGCTGCAGTCTATGCCCGACCACTCCACCAGGAGTCTTATTCTGTCCCCCCAGTCACTTTCTGTAACACCATTTATGCCCCAATTTCTAGCAGACACCTGTGAGTACTGTGGGATAAGACCATCATTTTGACGACAGTATTATCAAAACATTTATTGAAAGACTCCTACATCAGGATAGTGTTAAAGTGAGCTGAAGACTAATCTTCTGATTATTGATGTCTGTGTTGTTTTTATAATTTATTTGTAACATAATTTTACATTATACCTCCGTACACAGTACAAAGTATTAAAAACAAATCTGCAAAAGTATAAAATCAGATGTGAAATAAAATAATACTTTTTGTATTCTCCAAAAAGAAGGAAACAAAAGTGAAATAAATGATCTGTACTGTTTGTGCGTCTGTGGAAGCTAAATGAATGACAGGATCCTTCTGATAAGGTGACATTCATCTCACGAGACTGTGGATTTATTGGTTCTTGTATAAACATGATTTCTTTATTGTCAAGGTTGTATAAACATCACCCCAAAAGGATCATGCCAACGAGGACCACTCCAGATGCATGGAATGTACATCTTATGTGTACAGCAATGGGAATGGTAGTTCTGTGGTTGGTTGCAGCCTGGAGAAAACAGTAAATGTATGCAATATTTAGACATTTCCGTCAATGACATTTACACACAGAAGATCAGCTGTGTATATGGTCAGCTGTCTTTAATAACTGTCCCCCGTCCCGTAGTAGTTTGTTTTAGGACACTGTGCTAATTCCTATTATCAGACGCTTACCCTTTCTGTTTACTAGGAAGCAAATGGTCCACATCCAGTACTATTGGACTAGAATCTGTAACTAATTTAAAAGTTCTATGCAAAGGACATAAGGCGTCATTCTGACCCGTTCGCTCGCTGCTTTTTATCGCAGACGAGCTAACTGGTTTGATCATAGTTGATGCTGAATAATTTCTTTGTACTTGTATTAGGTTCCTCAGCATGCACAGCTATAGCAACAGTGACACCTACAGCCTACTAAGTTTCTACCTTACACCCAACACAATAAATGTAAAACGGATGTGCTTTCTATCCCATCCAAAGTTGCGGACAGACATTTCACATCATAACATTTCAAGTGGAAGATGTTAGAAAATGTATAATGTACATCCTACTGTAAATTATACGGCTATTAGAAGTCACAACATGTTTACGTGACTGTTTCTGTGACGTTCAGTCCCCTGCCTTTTTCAGAACTGATTTCTATCCTTGATGATTTACAGTATGGATGTGCATTATTTATCATATACATATTTCTATATCTCTCGTGTGTTGCACATTGGAGATGGCCATCGACCATCAATGTTTCAAAGTCATCGATGGTCTATACTCAGTGTTGAATACACTTACCATCGATGGGGAGAATCAGATGTTTTCGTGCCATCAATGATACAGAACCATCCAATGTTGTTTTTTTCCCTACAAGGTGTTGTGACATGGAGCATACCCCAACCCACTCAAAGCCCCGTCCTCAGGCTCTGATTGGCCTGCAGCCCAGTGTTTTGTAGTAGTAAGTGTGAGGGTGAGTCATGTTGCTTTTACAGAACATTAGACTGTATCGGGCATGAATGCACATCCCAGGTCCTTACCAGTTCTCCGGGCTCCAGGTGGAGTTTTCGGACTCCATAACATGGAAGGAGAAAGCGTGGCGAGAGTTTGGCGATATATTTAGTTCACTTTTGTGGACAACCTCTCCATGGATGAGAACAAGGCTTCCTAGTTTTAAGTAACAATATAAACGTTAGCATACAAGCAAAGGATTCTGGGTAATGACACTTGGCATCATACTTTTTTTAACAAAATGTAATAGCCTTATATATGGATGTAAGTTTTGTAAATCACCTTTAGTCACTGGGACGGGCACAAATCGATCATCGTTGTAGTCCTGCTCTTTTCCTATAAACTCTGTGCACGGGATGGTGCCAGGAGGTGTACGCACCATACGACGGGAGATTCCAGCTTGTCAGAAGAGAAGGTGGGACATTAGCTACCAAAAGTCTAAGTCCGTTCATACCACATCTAATAAAGGTTGTGTCGCCCATAGCTGAAATATTCCGAATTCCATCAAATTTTTGCATGCAACTAAGATAGTGATAACTTTGCCTTCTGATGGTACAATGGGGGTAATTCAGAGTTGATCGCAGCAGCAAATTTGTTAACAGTTGGGCAACACCATGTGCACTGCAGGTGTGGCAGATATAACATGTGCAGAGAGAGTTAGATTTGGGTGGGTTATTTTGTTTCTGTGCAGGGTAAATACTGGCTGCTTTATTTTTACACTGCAATTTAGATTTCAGTTTGAACACACCCCACCCAAATCTAACTCTCTCTGCACATGTTATATCTGCCTCCCCTGCACTGCACATGGTTTGCCCAACTGTTAACAAATTTGCTGCTGCGATCAACTCTGAATTAGGCCCAATGTACACAAACTTTGTTTCATGCACAAAATGATTACAAATATTATATAAAATTACCTTCATGCTCTGAGTATAAGGTGTATATGAAACAAATGCATCTGCTGTTTAGACTTTGGTTCCATCCCTAATATATCTCATTATGGTATGCAAATATTCCAAAATATGGAACAGACCTGAAATACTACTGGTCTTAAGAATTTCGAATATGGGAGACTCAACCTGTACCAACAATTTATGCTTCTATACTAGAGCCAGCCAACCCAAATATCTGCAGAGTTATGGTAATGGTAATAGACTGCTATTCACGGGGAGGGGATATCACAAGTCGCATAGTATTATCTATTTAGTCCCTTGGCCTACCCAAGTCCTTATTCAGGGAGTTAAGGTTTGTTTTCCATATCTTGTGTGTTCAGCTAATATTCGTGAAAAGACAATCTATCCTTATACGTGGTACCGGTAACATCACTGATGTACTTCCTGCCCATGTGCTCCTTATGCATAGTTAGCCTGAAATTAGTGCAAATACAAGATGCTTCTGTATCGCAATTTGGTGGAGGTTACTCCCTCAGAGCCCAGTAATCCCAGTGATGTGGCCATGCAGTGAACACCAATTGCTAAGTCATGGTAGTAACTGATGGGCGGTACCTACATGTTATTACATCCGCAGCCTGTGTGGGCTGAAGATCACATGAAGTCATGTGAGCTTTCAGAGCCAATCAGGAGCTGTCAGACTTGCTGCAGTTTTATGATTGCACAATGTCCCCAGGGCACAGTGCGGAGTGCGCATGTGATAAACATGGTGTAATATGTAGCTTTATTGGAATGTGTTTATGTACGTGGCATTTGTGCAGGCAATGGGCAGCCATTTAATGTAGGATTTATTTTCTTTGCGTTCCATGTATGGTGGAGGGTTAAGCTACTCATACACCAATATGTGAGCAAGTGCTCCACTTTCTCTCTCTCTCTCTCTCTCTCTCTCTCTCTCTCTCGAAGATGTGTAAAGACTTGGAGAGAGATAAAGTACAACCAATCCATTTGTAACATTACACACTGATTTGGTATTTTATCGTTCTCCAAATCTTGATACATCTGCCCCAAGTAGATGTAGGTAATTATGCAGCAACATAGGACTAATTTGGACTAAAATGACTTTTCATATAGATGCAGTTGTGGACAGCTTGCATCAGTGTATGAGGAGGTCATTAGTAACTGGGAGAACAGAAAAGACTGTTCTGTACTGCTATCAGTAACAATGATTGTGTGGCCGGATGGTAGTGTGCTCTAGGACTGTTTAAAGGCCACGTCACACTAGAGGTCAGGTAAGCTAAACTTTTTTGCACAACAGTAGTTTTCAGCTCCAGTTCAAGTACCACAACAGGCCATGTTTTCAGGATTTTTATATGTGGAAGCAGGTGGGATAATTAGTAACCCAGCCAAATAGATAAAATCAGCTGTGCATTATTAAATAAATCCTGAAAACATGACCTGCTGGGGGACCTTGAGGACAGGAGATGGATACCCCTGTCATTTCCTGTACTGGGCAATTGATAGGCTCCCATGATGTGTGCAGCATGTGATACATTTCTACTAGTGACACATGCTATGAAATGGCAATCAGTAAGCAAAGGGACACTATGTCTATCTCTTACCCCGGTGAGAACCTGGAATGAACCACAGGCAGCCATTTTGTTCAGTTGCATCTTCGACAGCAATCCAGAAGCCTGTGATCTTACCAAGCGGCTGTGTGTGCAGGAATGTGGCATCTTGGTGTGGCGTCACTGAGGTAAAATATAGGGCAGCACTGATTAATGGGTGGGTAGATGTTGCAAGACACATTTATTAGAGAAACCCCTTTTGTGCATGCCATTAGCCTTTCCCAGTCACCACCTGTTTTATGAACACTACATTACAATGTCATTGATAAGCAGGAAAAAAACTTATGCAGCGCTTTGTTTAGCACAAATGTGTATTTGTCTTAGCAGAAATAGCTGTACATTTACATTAGTATCATACTGTAGAAATATAATACAGTATTGTATTAACGGCGCTGTAATGAAAACTGAGGAGGAAAGGGATTTAGGAGTCACTATTTCAGGTGACTTAAAGGCAGGTATGCAATGCAACAAAGCAATGAGGAATGCTAGTCAGATGCTTGGTTGCATAGGGAGAGGAATCAGCAGCAAGAAGAAAATAAGAATTTACTTACCGATAATTCTATTTCTCATAGTCCGTAGAGGATGCTGGGGACTCCGTAAGGACCATGGGGAATAGCGGCTCCGCAGGAGACTGGGCACATCTAAAGAAAGCTTTAGGACCATCTGGTGTGCACTGGCTCCTCCCCCTATGACCCTCCTCCAAGCCTCCGTTAGGATACTGTGCCCGGACGAGCGTACACAATAAGGAAGGATTTTGAATCCCGGGTAAGACTCATACCAGCCACACCAATCACACCGTACAACTTGTGATCTGAACCCAGTTAACAGCATGATAACAGAGGAGCCTCTAGAAAAGATGGCTCACTACAGCAATAACCCGATTTTTTGGTAACAATAACTATGTACCAGTATTGCAGACAATCCGCACTTGGGATGGGCGCCCAGCATCCACTACGGACTATGAGAAATAGAATTATCGGTAAGTAAATTCTTATTTTCTCTAACGTCCTAAGTGGATGCTGGGGACTCCGTAAGGACCATGGGGATTATACCAAAGCTCCCAAACGGGCGGGAGAGTGCGGATGACTCTGCAGCACCAAATGAGAGAACTCCAGGTCCTCCTCAGCCAGGATATCAATTTTGTAGAATTTTACAAACGTATTTGCTCCTGACCAAGTAGCTGCTCGGCAAAGTTGTAAAGCCGAGACCCCTCGGGCAGCCGCCCAAGATGAGCCCACCTTCCTTGTGGAGTGGGCATTTACAGATTTTTGGCTGTGGCAGGCCTGCCACAGAATGTGCAAGCTGAATTGTACTACAAATCCAACGAGCAATAGTCTGCTTAGAAGCAGGAGCACCCAGCTTGTTGGGTGCATACAGGATAAACAGCGAGTCAGATTTCCTGACTCCAGCCGTCCTGGAAACATATATTTTCAGAGCCCTGACAACGTCTAGCAACTTGGAGTCCTCCAAGTCCCTAGTAGCCGCAGGCACCACAATAGGTTGGTTCAGGTGAAACGCTGAAAACACCTTAGGGAGAAACTGAGGACGAGTCCTCAATTCCGCCCTGTCCGAATGGAAAATCAGATAAGGGCTTTTTCAGGATAAAGCCGCCAATTCTGACACGCGCCTGGCCCAGGCCAGGGCCAACAGCATGACCACTTTCCATGTGAGATATTTTAACTCCACAGATTTAAGTGGTTCAAACCAATGTGACTTTTGGAACCCAAAACTACATTGAGATCCCAAAGTGCCACTGGAGGCACAAAAGGAGGCTGTATATGCAGTACCCCTTTTACAAACGTCTGAACTTCAGGGACTGAAGCTAGTTCTTTTTGGAAGAAAATTGACAGGGCCGAAATTTGAACCTTAATGGACCCCAATTTCAGGCCCATAGACACTCCTGTTTGCAGGAAATGTAGGAATCGACCCAGTTGAATTTCCTCCGTCGGGCCTTACTGGCCTCGCACCACGCAACATATTTTCGCCAATTGCGGTGATAATGTTTTTGCGGTTACATCCTTCCTGGCTTTGATCAGGATAGGGATGACTTCCTCCGGAATGCCTTTTTTCCTTCAGGATCCGGCGTTCAACCGCCATGCCATCAAACGCAGCCGCGGTAAGTCTTGGAACAGACAGGGTCCTTGCTGGAGCAGGTCCCTTCTTAGAGGTAGAGGCCACGGATCCTCCGTGAGCATCTCTTGAAGTTCCGGTTACCAAGTCCTTCTTGGCCAATCCGGAGCCACGAATATAGTGCTTACTCCTCTCCATCTTATCAATCTCAGTACCTTGGGTATGAGAGGCAGAGGAGGGAACACATACCCTTACTGGTACACCCACGGTGTTACCAGAGCGTCTACAGCTATTGCCTGAGGGTCCCTGGACCTGGCGCAATACCTGTCGAGTTTTTCCCAACGGTTTATAATCATGTGGAAGACTTCTGGGTGAAGTCCCCACTCTCCCGGGTGGAGGTCGTGCTTAGGAAGTCTGCTTCCCAGTTGTCCACTCCCGGAATGAATACTGCCGACAGTGCTATCGCATGATTTTCCGCCCAGCGAAGAATCCTTGCAGCTTCTGCCATTGCCCTCCTGCTTCTTGTGCCACCCTGTCTGTTTACGTGGGTGACTGCCGTGATGTTGTCCGACTGGATCAACACCGGCTGACCTTGAAGCAGAGGTCTTGCTAAGCTTAGAGCATTGTAAATATCCCTTAGCTTCAGGATATTTATGTGAAGTGATGTCTCCAGGCTTGACCATAAGCCCTGGATATTCCTTCCCTGTGTGACTGCTCCCCAGCCTCGCAGGCTGGCATCCGTGGTCACCAGGACCCAGTCCTGAATGCCGAATCTGCGGCCCTCTAGAAGATGAGCACTCTGCAACCACCACAGGAGGGACACCCTTGTCCTTGGTGACAGGGTTATCCGCTGATGCATCTGAAGATGCGACCCGGACCATTTGTCCAGCAGGTCCCACTGGAAAGTTCTTGCGTGGAATCTGCCGAATGGGATTGCTTCGTAGGAAGCCACCATTTTACCCAGAACCCTTGTGCATTGATGCACTGAGACTTGGCTCGGTTTTAGGAGGTTCCTGACTAGCTCGGATAACTCCCTGGCTTTCTCCTCCGGGAGAAACACCTTTTTCTGGACTGTGTCCAGGATCATCCCTAGGAACAGAAGACAAGTCATCGGAACCAGCTGCGATTTTGGAATATTGAGAATCCAATCGTGCTGCCGCAACACTACCTGAGATAGTGCTACACCGACCTCCAACTGTTCCCTGGATCTTACCCTTATCAGGGAATTGTCCAAGTAAGGGATAACTAAAATTCCCTTCCTTCGAAGGAATATCATCATTTCTCTGACGTCCTAGTGGATGCTGGGACTTCCGTAAGGACCATGGGGAATAGCGGCTCCGCAGGAGACTGGGCACAAAGTAAAAGCTTTAGGACTAGCTGGTGTGCACTGGCTCCTCCCCCTATGACCCTCCTCCAAGCCTCAGTTAAGATTTTGTGCCCGGCCGAGAAGGGTGCAATCTAGGTGGCTCTCCTGAGCTGCTTAGAAGTAAAAGTATACTTAGGTTTTTTTATTTTCAGTGAGTCCTGCTGGCAACAGGCTCACTGCAGCGCGGGACTAAGGGGAGAAGAAGCGAACTCACCTGCGTGCAGAGTGGATTGGGCTTCTTGGCTACTGGACATTAGCTCCAGAGGGACGATCACAGGTTCAGCCTGGATGGGTCCCGGAGCCGCGCCGCCGGCCCCCTTACAGAGCCAGAAGAGCAAAGAGGTCCGGAGAAAGCGGCGGCAGAAGACGTTCCTGTCTTCAGATAAGGTAGCGCACAGCACTGCAGCTGTGCGCCATTGCTCTCAGCACACTTCACACTCCGGTCACTGAGGGTGCAGGGCGCTGTGGGGGAGCGCCCTGAGACGCAATAAAACTTGATAAAAACCTTATGTGGCTAAAGAAATGCATCACATATAGCTCCTGGGCTATATGGATGCATTTAACCCCTGCCAGTTTTCCAGAAAAAAGCGGGAGAAAAGGCTGCCGTGAAGGGGGCGGAGCCTATCTCCTCAGCACACAAGCGCCATTTTCTTTCACAGCTCCGCTGGAAGGAAGGCTCCCTGACTCTCCCCTGCAGACTACACTACAGAAACAGGGTAAAACAAGAGAGGGGGGCACTATTGGCAGCTAATATATAATACAGCAGCTATAAAGGGAGTAACACTTATATAAGGTTATCCCTGAATATATATATAGCGCTCTGGTGTGTGCTGGCAAACTCTCCCTCTGTCTCCCCAAAGGGCTAGTGGGGTCCTATCCTCTGTCAGAGCATTCCCTGTGTGTGTGCTGGGTGTCGGTACGATTGTGTCGACATGTATGAGGAGGAAAATGATGTGGAAGCAGAGCAATTGCCTGTGTTAGTGATGTCACCCCCTAGGGAGTCGACAACTGACTGGATGGTTGTATTTAAAGAATTACGTGACAATGTCAGCACTTTGCAAAAAAAAAAAAAACTGTTGACGACATGAGACAGCCGGCAAATCAGTTAGTGCCTATTCAAGCGTCTCAGACACCGTCAGGGGCGCTAAAACGCCCATTACCTCAGATGGTCGACACAGACCCAGACACGGATACTTAATACAGTGTCGACGGTGAGGAGACGAACGTAATGTCCAGTAGGGCCACACGTTACATGATCACGGCGATGAAGGAGGCATTGAACATTTCTGACACTACAAGTACCACAAAAAAGGGTATTATGTGGGGTGTGAAAAAACTACCAGTAGTTTTTCCTGAATCAGATGAATTAAATGAGGTGTGTGATAAGGCGTGGGTATCCCCCGATAAAAAACTGCTGATTTCTAACAAATTATTGGCACTATACCCTTTCCCGCCAGAGGTTAGGGCACGTTGGGAAACACCCCCTAGGGTAGATAAGGCGCTCACACGCTTATCAAAACAAGTGGCGATACCGTCTCCTGATACGGCCGCCCTCAAGGAACCAGCTGATAGAAGGCTGGAAAATAACCTAAAAGGTATATACACACATACTGGTGTTATACTGCGACCAGCAATCGCCTCAGCCTGGATGTGCAGCGCTGGAGTGGCTTGGTCGGATTCCCTGACTGAAAATATTGATACCCTGGATAGGGACAGTATATTATTAACTATAGAGCATTTAAAGGATGCATTACTATATATGCGTGACGCACAGAGGGATATTTGCACCCTGGCATCAAGAGTGAGTGCGATGTCCATTTCTGCCAGAAGGGCGCTATGGACGCGACAGTGGTCAGGTGATGCAGATTCCAAACGACATATGGAAGTATTGCCGTATAAAGGGGAGGAGTTATTTGGGGTCGGTCTATCAGACCTGGTGGCAACGGCTGGAAAGTCCACCTTTTTACCCCAGGTCACCTCTCAGCAGAAAAAGACACCGTCTTTTCAAACTCAGTCCTTTCGTTCCCATAAGAACAAGCGGGCAAAAGGCCACTCATTTCTGCCCCGGGGCAGAGGAAGAGGAAAAAGACTGCACCAGGCAGCCTCTTCCCAGGAGCAGAAGCCCTCCCCCGCTTCTGCCAAGTCTTCAGCATGACGCTGGGGCTTTACAAGCGGACTCAGGCACGGTGGGGGCCCGTCTCAAAAATTTCAACGCGCAGTGGGCTCACTCGCAAGTGGACCCCTGGATCCTGCAGGTAGTATCACAGGGGTACAAATTGGAATTCGAGACGTCTCCCCCTCGAAGATTCCTGAAGTCTGCTCTACCAACGTCTCCCTCCGACAGGGAGGCAGTATTGGAAGCTATTCACAAGCTGTATTCCCAGCAGGTGATAATCAAGGTACCCCTCCTACAACAGGGAAAGGGGTATTATTCCACGCTGTTTGTGGTACCGAAGCCGGACGGCTCGGTGAGACCAATTTTAAATCTAAAATCCTTGAACACTTACATAAAAAGGTTCAAGTTCAAGATGGAATCACTCAGAGCAGTGATAGCGAATCTGGAAGAAGGGGACTATATGGTATCTCTGGACATCAAAGATGCTTATCTCCATGTCCCAATCTTCCCTTCTCACCAAGGGTACCTCAGGTTTGTGGTACAAGACTGTCATTATCAGTTTCAGACGCTGCCGTTTGGATTGTCCACGGCACCCCGGGTCTTTACCAAGGTAATGGCCGAAATGATGATTCTTCTTCGAAGAAAAGGCGTCTTAATTATCCCTTACTTGGACGATCTCCTGATAAGGGCAAGGTCCAGGGAACAGTTAGAGTTCGGAGTAGCACTGTCTCAGGTAGTGTTACGTCAGCACGGGTGGATTCTAAATATCCCAAAATCACAGCTGATTCCAACAACACGTCTACTGTTCCTGGGGATGATTCTGGACACAGTCCAGAAAAAGGTGTTTCTCCCGGAGGAGAAGGCCAGGGAGTTATCCGAGCTAGTCAGGAACCTCCTAAAACCAGGCCAGGTGTCAGTGCATCAATGCACGAGAGGCCTGGGAAAAATGGTGGCTTCTTACGAAGCGATTCCATTCGAAAGATTCCATGCAAGAACGTTTCAGTGGGATCTGCTGGACAAATGGTCCAGATCGCATCTTCAGATGCATCAGCGGATTACCCTATCTCCAAGGACAAGGGTGTCTCTCCTGTGGTGGTTACAGAGGGCTCATCTTCTAGAGGGCCGCAGATTCGACATTCAGGATTGGATGCTGGTGACCACGGATGCCAGCCTGAGAGGCTGAGGAGCAGTCACACAGGGAAGAAATTTCCAGGGCTTGTGGTCAAGCATGGAAACGTCTCTTCACATAAATATCCTGGAACTAAGGGCCATTTACAATGCCCTAAGTCAAGCAAGGCCTCTGCTTCAGGGTCAGTCGGTATTGATCAAATCGGACAACATCACGGCAGTCGCCCACGTCAACAGACAGGGCGGCACAAGAAGCAGGAGGGCAATGGCAGAAGCTGCAAGGATTCTCCGCTGGGCGGAAAATCATGTGGTAGCACTGTCAGCAGTGTTCATTCCGGGAGTGGACAACTGGGAAGCAGACTTCCTCAGCAGACTGGTAACACCGTGGGTGTACCAGTCGGTGTATGTGTTCCCTCCTCTGCCTCTCATACCAAAGGTACTGAGAATCATAAGAAAGAGAGGAGTAAGAACTATACTCGTGGCTCCGGATTGGCCAAGAAGAACTTGGTACCCGGAACTGCAAGAGATGCTCACGGAGGATCCGTGGCCTCTACCTCTAAGAAAGGACCTGCTCCAGCAGGGACCTTGTCTGTTCCAAGACTTACCGCGGCTGCGTTTGACGGCATGGCGGTTGAACGCCGGATCCTGATGGAAAAAGGCATTCCAGATGAAGTCATCCCTACCCTGATAAAAGCCAGGAAGGATGTAACCGCGAAACATTATCACCGCATTTGGCGAAAATATGTTGCGTGGTGTGAGGCCAAGAAGGCCCCCACAGAGGAATTTCAACTGGGTCGTTTCTTACATTTCCTGCAAGCAGGACTGTCTATGGGCCTAAAATTAGGATCCATTAAGGTTCAAATTTCGGCCCTGTCGATCTTCTTCCAGAAAGAACTGGCTTCAGTGCCTGAAGTTCAGACGTTTGTCAAGGGGGTACTGCATATACAGCCTCCTTTTGTGCCACCAGTGGCACCTTGGGATCTCAATGTAGTTTTAGGGTTCCTAAAATCACATTGGTTTGAACCACTCACCACTGTGGACTTGAAATATCTCACATGGAAAGTGGTAATGCTGTTAGCCCTGGCTTCAGCCAGGCGTGTCTCAGAATTGGCGGCTTTATCATATAAAAGCCCTTACCTAATTTTTCATTCAGACAGGGCAGAATTGAGGACTCGTCCTCAATTTCTCCCTAAGGTGGTTTCAGCGTTTCACATGAACCAACCTATTGTGGTACCTGCGGCTACTAGGGACTTGGAGGACTCCAAGTTACTGGACGTAGTCAGGGCCCTGAAAATATATGTTTCCAGGACGGCTGGAGTCAGAAAATCTGACTCGCTGTTTATCCTGTATGCACCCAACAAGCTGGGTGCTCCTGCTTCTAAGCAGACGATTGCTCGTTGGATTTGTAGTACAATTCAGCTTGCACATTTCTGTGGCAGGACTGCCACAGCCAAAATCTGTTAAAGCCCATTCC
The DNA here is from genome assembly GCF_028390025.1 of Pseudophryne corroboree. Taxonomy (NCBI): domain Eukaryota; kingdom Metazoa; phylum Chordata; class Amphibia; order Anura; family Myobatrachidae; genus Pseudophryne; species Pseudophryne corroboree. The sequence continues at coordinate 63,045,357 of NC_086451.1, forward strand.
ACAAGGAAAGTGGGCTCATCTTGGGCGGCTGCCCGAGGGGTCTCGGCTTTACAACTTTGCCGAGCAGCTACTTGGTCAGGGGCAAACACGTTTGCAAAATTTTACAAATTCGATACCCTGGCTGAGGAGGACCTGGAGTTCTCTCATTCGGTGCTGCAGAGTCATCCGCACTCTCCCGCCCGTTTGGGAGCTTTGGTATAATCCCCATGGTCCTTACGGAAGTCCCAGCATCCACTAGGACGTCAGAGAAAATAAGAATTTACTTACCGATAATTGTATTTCTCGTAGTCCGTAGTGGATGCTGGGCGCCCATCCCAAGTGCGGATTGTCTGCAATACTTGTATATAGTTATTGTTACAAAAAATCGGGTTGTTTATTGTTGTGAGCCATCTTTTTAGAGGCTCCTAAGTTTTATCATACTGTTAACTGGGTTCAGATCACAGGTTGTACGGTGTGATTGGTGTGGCTGGTATGAGTCTTACCCGGGATTCAAAATCCTTCCTTATTGTGTACGCTCGTCCGGGCACAGTATCCTAACTGAGGCTTGGAGGAGGGTCATAGGGGGAGGAGCCAGTGCACACCAGCTAGTCCTAAAGCTTTTACTTTGTGCCCAGTCTCCTGCGGAGCCGCTATTCCCCATGGTCCTTACGGAAGTCCCAGCATCCACTACGGACTACGAGAAATAGAATTATCGGTAAGTAAATTCTTATTTTCGGCCATTACCTTGGTAAAGACCCGGGGTGCCGTGGACCATCCATACGGCAGCGTCTGAACTGATAGTGACAGTTCTGTACCATAAACCTGAGGTACCCTTGGTGAGAAGGGTAAATTTTGACATGAAGGTAAGCATCCTTGATGTCCCGAGACATCATGTAGTCCCCTTCTTCCAGGTTCGCAATCACTGCTCTGAGTGACTCAATCTTGAATTTGAACCTCTGTATGTAAGTGTTCAAAGATTTTAGATTTAGAATCGGTCTCACCGAGCCGTCCGGCTTCGGTACCACAACAGTGTGGAATAATACCCCGTTCCCTGTTGCAGGAGGGGTATCTTGATTATCACCTGCTGGGAATACAGCTTGTGAATGGCTTCCAAAACTGTCTCCCTGTCAGAAGGAGACATCGGTAAAGCCGACTTTAGGAAACGGCGAGGGGGAGACGTCTCGAATTCTAATTTGTACCCCTGAGATATCACCTGAAGGATCCAGGGGTCTACTTGCGAGTGAGCCCACTGCGCGCTGAAATTCATTGAGACGGGCCCCCCACCGTGCCTGATTCTGCTTGTAAAGCCCCAGCGTATACTGAGGGCTTGGCAGAGGCGGGGGAGGGTTTCTGTTCCTGGGAACTGGCTGATTTCTGCAGCCTTTTTCCTCTCCCTCTGTCACGGGGCAGAAATGAGGAACCTTTTGCCCGCTTGTCCACGAAAAGACTGCGCCTGATAATACGGCGTCTTCTCATGTTGAGAGGCGACCTGGGGTACAAACGTGGATTTCCCAGCTGTTGCCGTGGCCACCAGGTCTGAAAGACCGACCCCAAATAACTCCTCCCCTTAATAAGGCAATACTTCCAAATGCCGTTTGGAATACGCATCACCTGACCACTGACGTGTCCATAACCCTCTACTGGTAGAAATGGACAACGCACTTAGACTTGATGCCAGTCGGCAAATATTCCGCTGTGCATCACGCATATATAGAAATGCATCTTTTAAATGCTCTATAGGCAAAAATATACTGTCACTATCTAGGGTATCAATATTTTCAGTCAGGGAATCCGACCACGCAAACCCAGCACTGCACATCCAGGCTGAGGCGATTGCTGGTCGCAGTATAACACCAGTATGTGTGTAAATACATTTTAGGATACCCTCCTGCTTTCTATCAGCAGGATCCTTAAGGGCGGCCATCTCAGGAGAGGGTAGAGCCCTTACAAGCGTGTGAGCGCTTTATCCACCCTAGGGGGTGTTTCCCAACGCACCCTAACCTCTGGCGGGAAAGGATATAATGCCAATAACATTTTAGAAATTATCAGTTGTTATCGGGGGAAACCCACGCATCATCACACACCTCATTTAATTTCTCAGATTCAGGAAAACTACAGGTAGTTTTTCCTCACCGAACATAATACCCCTTTTTGGTGGTACTCGTATTATCAGAAATGTGTAAAACATTTTTCATTGCCTCAATCATGTAACGTGTGGCCCTACTGGAAGTCACATTTGTCTCTTCACCGTCGACACTGGAGTCAGTATCCGTGTCGGCGTCTATATCTGCCATCTGAGGTAACGGGCGCTTTAGAGCCCCTGACGGCCTATGAGACGTCTGGACAGGCACAAGCTGAGTAGCCGGCTGTCTCATGTCAACCACTGTCTTTTATACAGAGCTGACACTGTCACGTAATTTCTTCCAACAGTTCATCCACTCAGGTGTCGACCCCCTAGGGGGTGACATCACTATTACAGGCAATCTGCTCCGTCTCCACATCATTTTTCTCCTCATACATGTCGACACAAAAGTACCGACATACAGCACACACACAGGGAATGCTCTGATAGAGGACAGGACCCCACTAGCCCTTTGGGGAGACAGAGGGAGAGTTTGCCAGCACACACCAGAGCGCTATATATATACAGGGATAACTTTATTAAGTGTTTTTCCCCTTATAGCTGCTGTATAGTTAATACTGCGCCTAATTAGTGCCCCCCTCTCTTTTTTAACCCTTTCTGTAGTGTAGTGACTGCAGGGGAGAGCCAGGGAGCTTCCCTCCAACGGAGCTGTGAGGGAAAATGGCGCCAGTGTGCTGAGGAGATAGGCTCCGCCCCCTTATCGGCGCCCTTATCTCCCATTTTCTATGTATTCTGGCAGGGGTTAAATGCATCCATATAGCCCAGGAGCTATATGTGATGCATTTTTTTTGCCATCCAAGGTGTTTTTATTGCGTCTCAGGGCGCCCCCCCCCCAGCGCCCTGCACCCTCAGTGACCGGAGTGTGAAGTGTGCTGAGAGCAATGGCGCACAGCTGCAGTGCTGTGCGCTACCTTGTTGAAGACAGGACGTCTTCTGCCGCCGATTTTCCGGACCTCTTCTGCCTTCTGGCTCTGTAAGGGGGCCGGCGGCGCGGCTCTGGGACCCATCCAAGCTGGGCCTGTGATCGTCCCTCTGGAGCTAATGTCCAGTAGCCTAAGAAGCCCAATCCACTCTGCACGCAGGTGAGTTCGCTTCTTCTCCCCTTAGTCCCTCGATGCAGTGAGCCTGTTGCCAGCAGGTCTCACTGAAAATAAAAAACCTAAACTAAAACTTTCACTAAGAAGCTCAGGAGAGCCCCTAGTGTGCACCCTTCTCGTTCGGGCACAGAGATCTAACTGAGGCTTGGAGGAGGGTCATAGGGGGAGTAGCCAGTGCACACCAGATGGTCCTAAAGCTTTCTTTAGATGTGCCCAGTCTCCTGCGGAGCCGCTATTCCCCATGGTCCTTACGGAGTCCCCAGCATCCACTTAGGACGTTAGAGAAAGACTTAATAATGCCACTGTATAGGTCATTGGTGCTGCCTCATCTGGAATACTGTGTCCAGTTCTGGAGACCATATCTCCAGAAGGATATAAATACATTAGAGACTGTACAGAGAAGGGCAACTAAAATGGTGCATGGCCTACATCACAAAACTTACCCGGAAATACCTTAATATGTATAGTTTGGAGCAGAGAAGGGAAAGGGGGAACATGATAAAAACCTTCAAATGTATCAAGGGTTTTAACTAGGGCGGCCAATCCTGGGATTTAGCCCAAAAATCGTCCGGGATTCAATACCGGAATTGGAAGCTCCAATCCCGGGGATTGAGGGATCATGTGGCACTTTGTTTGTTTTTTAAAGCCAAGCAGCGTTCTCGGGACGCTCAGACGCTGCCTGGCCCCCCCTGCGTGGCGTGCAGTCACAGGTCACGCTGTACAGTCAGACGTCCACCACTGACCGCCGCCGAGACCGAAGGATGTCTCCCGCAACCATTCTATGGTGAGTTATGTGTGCGGGGCGAGAGGGGAGGACACATAGGGAAAAGCCAATCCCGGGATTGATCTTTTTCAATTCTGATACCCGGGATTGAAAAAAAATGGCCCGGGATTGGCCACCCTAGTTTTAACAAGGTACAGAAGGGAAACATTCTTCCAATGAAGAGAAGCAAAAGGACACAAGGACATGCAGTGAGACTGGAGGTAGGTAGGTTAAGGGAAAATGACTTCACAATAAGGGTAGTAGTGGATAAGTAAGTAGAATAGCCACCCAGCAGAGGTGGTAGAAGCTAATACAGTACAGCAATATACCTGCATGGGATAGACAAGAATATCCTTACTAAGGATCAAATGGGGATTGAGGTTATTATAAGATAAAATGATGGGCAGACTAGATGGGCCAAGTGGTTCTTATCGGCCATCAAATTCTATGTTTCTCTGACGTCCTAAGTGGATGCTGGGACTCCGTAAGGACCATGGGGAATAGCGGCTCCGCAGGAGACTGGGCACAACTAAAAGAAAGCTTTTGGTCTAACTGGTGTGCACTGGCTACTCCCACTATGACCCTCCTCCAGACTTCAGTTAGAATCTTGTGCCCGGCTGAGCTGGATGCACACTAGGGGCTCTCCTGAGCTCCTAGAAAAGAAAGTATATGTTAGGTTTTTTATTTTCAGTGAGATCTGCTGGCAACAGACTCACTGCTACGAGGGACTAAGGGGAGAAGAAGCGAACCTACCTGACTGGAGATAGTTTGGGCTTCTTAGGCTACTGGACACCATTAGCTCCAGAGGGATCGAATACAGGACCCGACCTCGATCGTTCGGTCCCGGAGCCGCGCCGCCGTCCCCCTTACAGAGCCAGAAGCATAAAGATGGTCCTGGAAATCGGCGGCAGAAGACTTCGGTCTTCAACAAGGTAGCGCACAGCACTGCAGCTGTGCGCCATTGCTCCTCATGCACACCTCACACTCCGGTCACTGATGGGTGCAGGGCGCTGGGGGGTGGCACCCTGAGCAGCAATATTAACACCTTGGCTGGCAAAAAATCACAATATATAGTCCCAGAGGCTATATATGTGATAAATACCCCTGCCAGAATCCATAAAAAAAGCGGGAGAAAAGTCAAATGAAAAAGGGGCGGGGCTATCTCCCTCAGCACACTGGCGCCATTTTTCCCTCACAGCTCCGCTGGAAGGATCGATCCCTGGCTCTCCCCTGCAGTTTCAAGCACAAAAGGGTAAAAAAGAGAGGGGGGGCACTAAATTTAGGCGCAGCAATATATGATATAAGCAGCTATAAGGGAAAACACTCAGTTATAGTGTTAATCCCTGTGTTATATAGCGCTCTGGTGTGTGCTGGCATACTCTGTCTCCCCAAAGGGCTTTGTGGGGTCCTGTCCTCTGTCAGAGCATTCCCTGTGTGTGTGCGGTGTGTCGGTACGGCTGTGTCGATATGTTTGATGAGGAGGCCTACGTGGAGGCGGAGCAGATGCCGATAAATGTGATGTCACCCCCTACGGGGTCGACACCCGAGTGGATGGTTTTGTGGAAGGAATTACGCGACAGTGTCGACTCCTTGCATACAAGGTTTGACAACATACCAAATATGGGACAGCCGGCTTCTCAGCCTGTGCCTGCCCAGGCGTCTCAAAAGCCATCAGGGGCTCTAAAACGCCCGCTACCTCAGATGGCAGACACAGATGTCGACACGGATACTGACTCCAGTGTCGACGACGATGAGACTAATGTAACTTCCAATAGGGCCACACGTTACATGATTGAGGCAATGAAAAATGTGTTGCATATTTCTGATGTTACCCCAGGTACCACAAAAAAGGGTATTATGTTTGGAGAGAAAAAACTACCAGTAGTTTTTCCTCCATCTGAGGAATTAAATGAAGTGTGTGAAGAAGCGTGGGCTTCCCCCGATAAGAAACTGGTAATTTCTAAAAGGTTACTAATGGCGTACCCTTTCCCGCCAGAGGATAGGTCACTTTGGGAAACATCCCCTAGGGTGGATAAAGCGCTCACACGCTTGTCAAAGAAGGTGGCACTACCGTCTCCGGATACGGCCGCCCTAAAGGAACCTGCTGATAGAAAGCAGGAGGCTATCCTGAAGTCTGTATATACACACACAGGTATTATACTGAGACCAGCTATTGCTTCAGCATGGATGTGCAGTGCTGCAGCTGCGTGGTCAGATTCCCTGTCGGAAAATATTGATACCCTAAACAGGGACACTATATTGCTAACCGTAGAGCATATTAAAGACTTATACATGAGAGATGCACAGAGGGATATTTGCCGGCTGGCATCTAAAATAAGTGCAATGTCCATTTCTGCCAGGAGAGGGTTATGGACTCGGCAGTGGACAGGTGATGCAGATTCTAAAAGGCACATGGAAGTTTTGCCTTATAAGGGTGAGGAGTTGTTCGGGGATGGTCTCTCGGACCTCGTTTCCACAGCAACAGCTGGGAAGTCTATATTTTTACCCCATGTTCCCTCACAGCCAAAGAAAGCACCGTATTATCAGGTACAGTCCTTTCGGCCCAATAAGGGCAAGCGGGTTAAAGGCGCGTCCTTTCTGCCCAGAGGCAGAGGTAGAGGGAAAAAGCTGCAGCATACAGCCAGTTCCCAGGAGCAAAAGTCCTCCCCCGCTTCCTCCAAGTCCACCGCATGACGCTGGGGCTCCACAGGCGGAGCCAGGTACGGTGGGGGCCCGTCTCAAAAACTTCAGCAATCAGTGGGCTCGCTCACAGGTGGATCCCTGGATCCTTCAAGTAGTATCTTAGGGGTACAAGCTGGAATTCGAGATGTCTCCCCCCCGCTGTTTCCTCAAATCTGCCTTACCAACAACTCCCTCAGGCAGGGAGGCAGTGTTAGAGGCAATTCACAAGCTGTATTCCCAGCAGGTGATAGTCAAAGTGCCCCTACTTCAACAAGGACGGGGTTACTATTCCACAATGTTTGTGGTACCGAAACCGGACGGTTCGGTGAGACCCATTTTAAATTTGAAATCCTTGAACACTTATATCAAAAAATTCAAGTTCAAGATGGAATCGCTCAGGGCGGTTATTGCAAGCCTGGACGAGGGGGATTACATGGTATCACTGGACATCAAGGATGCTTACCTGCATGTCCCCATTTACCATCCTCACCAGGAGTACCTCAGATTTGTGGGACAGGATTGTCATTACCAATTCCAGACGTTGCCGTTTGGTCTATCCACGGCTCCGAGGGTTTTTACCAAGGTAATGGCCGAAATGATGATACTCCTTCGAAAGAAGGGATTTTTAATTATCCCGTACTTGGACGATCTCCTGATAAAGGCGAGGTCCAGGGAGCAGTTGTTGGTCGGGGTAGCACTATCTCGGGAGGTGCTACAACAGCACGGCTGGATTCTAAATATTCCAAAGTCACAGCTGGTCCCTACGACACGTCTACTGTTCCTGGGGATGGTTCTGGACACAGAACAGAAAAAAGTGTTTCTCCCGGAGGAGGCCAAGGAGCTGTCATCTCTAGTTAGAGGCCTCCTAAAACCAAAACAGGTGTCGGTGCATCACTGCACGCGGATCCTGGGAAAGATGGTAGCTTCCTACGAAGCAATTCCATTCGGCAGGTTCCATGCAAGAACCTTTCAGTGGGACCTGTTGGACAAGTGGTCCGGATCGCATCTTCAGATGCATCGGCTGATAACCCTGTCTCCAAGGACCAGGGTGTCTCTGCTGTGGTGGCTGCAAAGTGCTCATCTTCAAGAGGGCCGCAGATTCGGCATACAGGACAGGGTCCTGGTGACCACGGATGCCAGCCTTCGGGGCTGGGGGGCAGTCACACAGGGAAGAAACTTCCAAGGACTATGGTCAAGTCAGGAGACTTCCCTACACATAAATATTCTGGAACTGAGGGCCATTTTCAATGCCCTAAGTCAGGCAAAACCCCTGCTTCAAAACCAGCCGGTACTGATCCAGTCAGACAACATCACGGCAGTCGCCCATGTAAACCGACAGGGCGGCACAAGAAGCAGGACGGCGATGGCAGAAGCCACAAGGATTCTCCGATGGGCGGAAAATCACGTGTTAGCACTGTCAGCAGTGTTCATTCCGGGAGTGGACAACTGGGAAGCAGACTTCCTCAGCAGACACTACCTCCACCCGGGAGAGTGGGGACTTCATCCGGAAGTCTTCCAACTGATTGTAAACCGTTGGGAAAAGCCACAGGTGGACATGATGGCGTCCCGCCTAAACAAAAAGCTAGAAAGATATTGCGCCAGGTCGAAAGACCCTCAGGCGATAGCTGTGGACGCTCTAGTGACACCATGGGTGTACCGGTCGGTTTATGTGTTCCCTCCTCTTCCTCTCATACCAAAGGTACTGAGGATAATAAGGAGAAGAGGAGTAAGAACTATACTCATTGTTCCGGATTGGCCAAGAAGAGCTTGGTACCCGGATCTTCAATAAATGATCTCGGAGGACCCATGGCCTCTACCGCTCAGACAGGACCTGCTGCAGCAGGGGCCCTGTCTGTTCCAAGACTTACCGCGGCTGCGTTTGACGGCATGGCGGTTGAACACCGGATCCTGAAGGAAAAGGGCATTCCGGAGGAAGTCATTCCTACGCTGATTAAAGCTAGGAAAGAAGTGACCGCAAACCATTATCACCGCATTTGGCGAAAATATGTTGCGTGGTGTGAGGCCAGGAAGGCCCCAACGGAGGAATTTCAGCTGGGCCGTTTTCTGCACTTCCTACAGTCAGGGGTGACTATGGGCCTAAAATTGGGTTCCATTAAGGTCCAGATTTCGGCTCTATCGATTTTCTTCCAGAGAGAACTGGCTTCACTACCTGAAGTTCAGACTTTTGTTAAGGGAGTGCTGCATATTCAGCCCCCTTTTGTGCCTCCAGTGGCACCTTGGGATCTCAACGTGGTGTTGGATTTCCTAAAGTCACATTGGTTTGAGCCACTTAAAACCGTGGAATTGAAATATCTCACGTGGAAAGTGGTCATGTTGTTGGCCTTGGCCTCGGCCAGGCGTGTATCAGAATTGGCGGCTTTGTCATGTAAAAGCCCTAATCTGATTTTCCATATGGATAGGGCAGAATTGAGGACTCGTCCCCAGTTTCTCCCTAAGGTGGTATCAGCTTTTCATCTGAACCAACCTATCGTGGTGCCTGCGGCTACAAAAGACTTGGAGGCTTCCAAGTTGTTGGACGTAGTCAGGGCCCTGAAAATTTATGTTTCCAGGACAGCTGGAGTCAGAAAGACTGACTCGCTATTTATCCTGTATGCGCCCAACAAGTTGGGTGCACCTGCTTCAAAGCAGACTATTGCTCGCTGGATCTGTAGTATGATTCAGCTTGCACATTCTGCGGCTGGACTGCCGCATCCTAAATCAGTGAAAGCCCATTCCACGAGGAAGGTGGGCTCTTCTTGGGCGGCTGCCCGAGGGGTCTCGGCTCTACAACTTTGCCGAGCAGCTACTTGGTCGGGGTCAAACACATTTGCTAAATTCTACAAGTTTGACACCCTGGCTGAGGAGGACCTAGAGTTTGCCCATTCGGTGCTGCAGAGTCATCCGCATTCTCCCGCCCATTTGGGAGCTTTGGTATAATCCCCATGGTCCTTACGGAGTCCCAGCATCCACTTAGGACGTCGGAGAAAATAAGAATTTACTCACCGGTAATTCTATTTCTCGTAGTCCGTAGTGGATGCTGGGCGCCCATCCCAAGTGCGGATTGTCTGCAATACTTGTATATAGTTATTGTTTGACTAAAGGGTTATTGTTGAGCCATCTGTTGAGAGGCTCAGTTGTTGTCATACTGTTAACTGGGTATTGTATCACGAGTTATACGGTGTGATTGGTGTGGCTGGTATGAGTCTTACCCGGGATTCAAAATCCTTCCTTATTGTGTCAGCTCTTCCGGGCACAGTATCCTAACTGAAGTCTGGAGGAGGGTCATAGTGGGAGGAGCCAGTGCACACCAGTTAGACCAAAAGCTTTCTTTTAGTTGTGCCCAGTCTCCTGCGGAGCCGCTATTCCCCATGGTCCTTACGGAGTCCCAGCATCCACTACGGACTACGAGAAATAGAATTACCGGTGAGTAAATTCTTATTTTCTGTTTTGCTTTTTGGAACTCCCCATATAGATGTGTCCACATAGGGTGTTGCTGCATTTTGTAGCCTCCTGCTTCCCTTTGACAGTGAATGGATAGCGGGTGTGTGATCCTGCTATCCCGTGCCATGCATGCCGCTGTATCTGCTACATGGACACATCTGTAAATCAGTTTGTTCCCACTTGTTCAGTTTGTGATCTATTTGGAAATAGGTTGGAAAGAGTAAAAATATCACTTCAAACCACAACACATTAGGGCTCCTCTTCATCAATGTCCACAATAGTGTCTGGTCCAGTCTCATTCCGCTCTTAAATGAATATGAGAGTGTGGAATCAGGACTGTCTTTAGCACGTGTCACTATTGTACATCTCCATGTTTTCATCGCAATGATGGAAATGCACTTTCCTATGTATAATGGGATTGGATGGTGCAAAAGGCGGGATCCGGTCTGAAGATCGATAGTATCTAGGTCGACAATGTTTAGGTCGACCACTATAGGTCGACATGGATGGAAGGTCGACAGGGTTTCAGGTCGACATGTGCTAGGTTGACAGGTCTAAAGGTCGACATGAGTCACATTTTTTTTCTTATTTTGAATTTTTTTCATACTTAACGATCCACGTGGACTACGATTGGAACGGTAATCTGTGCCGAGCGAAGCGGTAGCGGCGCGAAGGCACCATGCCCGAAGCATGGCGAGCGAAGCGGTGCACTAATGTGGGATCCCGGTCACTCTACGAAGAAAATGACACCAAAAAAAAATAAATCCTCATGTCGACCTTTAGACCTGTCGTCCTAGCACATGTCGACCTAGAAACCCTGTCGACCTTCCATCCATGTCGACCTATAGTGGTCGACCTAAACATTGTCGACCTAGATACTGTCGATTTGATGAACCACACCCGCAAAAGGCATCTAAATCAGTGGTTCTTAAGTGCCCTTTACAGGTCATGTTTTGAGGAGTTCTGAATGTGGAAGCAGATGGGACAATTACCGAGCCAGAAAATAGAGTAACTCACCTGTCCATGATTAGACGCCCAGAAAACATGACCTGTTGGATTTAGTTGAGGATTTGGGGTTAAGAATTACTGGGCAAATTATATTCTAGTCCAAGGTCCAATCTGTACCACCACTGAGGGCAAAAAAATCTCAAGCTGTGACGAGGAAGGTTCTGCAGCACTCGGCTAATCAGGGAATACCCCCATAAATCAGGGATGGGGAACCTTCGGCCCCCCAGCTGTTGTTGAACTACACATCCCAGCATGCCCTGCAACAGTTTTAGCATGGGCAAAATAGCAAAACTGTAGCAAGGCATGCTGGTATGTGTAGTTCAAAAACAACTGGAGGGACGAAGGTTCCCCATCCCTGACATAAATAGACTCTACAATATCGGAATCACCTTTAAGTAGCTTGCCCCTGAAAATGAAAACTGGTCTCTGCATGTGAGTATATTTGAGGCACGTGAGGTGCTCACTCCTTTTTCTCTGACGTCCTAGTGGATGCTGGGTACTCCGTAAGGACCATGGGGAATAGACGGGTTCCGCAGGAGACTGGGCACTCTTAAAAGAAAGATTAGGTACTACATCTGGTGTGCACTGGCTCCTCCCTCTATGCCCCTCCTCCAGACCTCAGTTAGAATCTGTGCCCGGCCAGAGCTGGATGCACCTAGTGGGCTCTCCTGAGCTTGCTAGAAAGAAAGTATTTGTTAGGTTTTTTTATTTTCAGTGAGATCTGCTGGCAACATACTCACTGCTACGTGGGACTGAGGGGAGAGAAGCAAACCTACCTGCTTGCAGCTAGCTTGTGCTTCTTAGGCTACTGGACACCATTAGCTCCAGAGGGATCGAACACAGGGCCCGACCTCGATCGTACGGAGCCGCGCCGCCGTCCCCCTTGCAGAGCCAGAAGACGGAAGATCCAGGAGAAAATCGGCGGCTGAAGACTCTGGTCTTCAATAAGGTAGCGCACAGCACTGCAGCTGTGCGCCATTGCTCCCACAGCACACCACACGCTCCGGTCACTGGTGGGTGCAGGGCGCTGGGGGGGGGGGGCGCCCTGGGCTGCAATATGTATACCTTTTTGGCAAATGTGCACATAATACAGTTTTAAACTGTATATGTGCCTAATCCCCCGCCATACACATTATTAAAAAAGCGGGAGAAGCCCGCCGTGGAGGGGGCGTGGCTATCTCCCTCAGCACACCGGCGCCATTTTTTCTTCACAGCTCCGCTGGAAGGACGCTCCCCAGGCTCTCCCCTGCAGTATACACTACAAGAAGGGTAAAAAAGAGAGGGGGGGCACATAAATTTAGGCGCAATATGTGATATAAGCAGCTATTGGGGGAAAATTCACTTTCTGTTAGTGTAAATCCCTCTGTTATATAGCGCTCTGGTGTGTGCTGGCATACTCCCTCTCTGTCTCCCCAAAGGACTTTGTGGGGTCCTGTCCTCAGTCAGAGCATTCCCTGTGTGTGTGTGCGGTGTGTCGGTACGGCTGTGTCGACATGTTTGAGGAGGACGCTTACGTGGAGGCGGAGCAGGTACCGATAAGTGTGATATCGCCCCCTGCGGGGCCGACACCAGAGTGGATGGATATGTGGAAGGTATTAACCGACAGTGTCAACTCCTTGCATAAAAGGTTCGATGACGCAGCTTTGGGACAGCCGGCATCTCAGCCCGCGCCTGCCCAGGCATCTCAGAGGCCATCAGGGGCACAAAAACGCCCGCTACCTCAGATGGCAGACACAGCAGAGCCGGATTAAGAGGGGGACCCCGGGGATATGTACCCCGGGCCCCCTTTTTTTAAAAGGGCCCCCCACCGCAGATCGGATCTGTGTTCCGATCTGCGGTATTGCGCTGCGCTCCCTGGAGCTGGCGCCACGCGTAGCCGCAGGACAGCTCAGCGATTGCTGTCCCTGATGGCTCTGGCTCCACTGCATTGAAAAGGCTGGCGCCGCGGCCTCACGCAGGGAGTGACTGTAAAGAGAAGGACAGCTGAGCGACGGCTCAGCTGTCCAATAATCTGAGGAGCAGCAGCCTGCGGCTCAGTCATTGGCTGGGCACGCAGGCTTCAGGGAAGAAGGAGGACGGCGCGTGGAGGCAGCAGCCAGCACCGAGTCTCAGCCAGCACTCCTAAGCAGAAGATTATCTGTGGCTGTACAGCCTGCCAGGAACAAAAGTACATAAAAAACGTAAGGCTGGCTGTATTATGCACTGGGTTTATATATATATATATATATATATATGTGTGTGTGTATGTGTATATATATAATATATATATATATATATATATATATATATGTGTGTGTGTACATATATATATACTGTAAGGTGGCATTCCCAGCTGCCTTGTACTGTAATAAACTTGCACTGGTGCCTCCCAGTGCCGAGCTCTGGCCAACAAGTAGATCCACCAGGGCGGCATGCCACACAACTTGTAATAAAAGACTCTTAAGGTGGGTACACACTAGTAGATATATCTGCCGATCAATTGATCGGCAGATATATCTATGGACGGATCGGGCAGTGTGTTGAGCATACACACTGCCTGATCAGTCGGGGACTGACGTCATGAACTGGGTGGGCGTGTACACACGCCCGCCCAGTTCAGCTGTCAATTACCGCCGGCCGCCGCAGCATGTGTACGGGTGGTCGGCCGACCGCCCGTACACACACAGCAACGCGCCAATATATTGGTAGATATGTTGGCCGTCGGCTGTGCTGCGGGGCCGACGCAGTACGTCTGTGAACAAGGGAGTTCACAGACGTATCGGCCATACACACTGGCCGACGGACCCGCGATATATCGGCCGTTTAAGAGAACGGCCGATATATCGGCCAGTGTGTACCCACCTTATGTCCCGTTAATGTCAATGTTTCAGAACTTTTTACTTATGTTCTTGCGTCAGCATCCTGACAAAAGAACATAAGTAAAAGAACATAAGTAAAAGAACATAAGTAAAAAGTTCTGAAACGTTGACATCAACGGGACTAAGAATCTTTTATTACAAGTCTTCTTGAGTGCCGCACATATACAACTGTCAGGGCGCACACATGCGCACACACTCCGTTTATGTATATATTTGTATTATGGTTTTAATGTTAGACCTTAGGGCCCCCCTGTCCTAAGTACCCCGGGCCCCCCGAAGTCTTAATCCAGCTCTGAGACACAGATGTCGACACGGAGTCTGACTCCAGTGTAGACGAGGATGAGACAAATGTACAGTCCACAAGGGCCATCCGATGCATGATTACGGCTATGAAAAATGTGTTGCACATTTCTGACATTAACCCGGTTACCACAAAAAAGGGTATTATGTTTGGGGAGAAAAAGCAGCCAGTGACTTTTTCCCCCATCTGATGAGTTAAATGAATTGTGTGAAGAAGCGTGGTGTTCCCCAGATAAGAAATTAGTGATTTCTAAGAGGTTACTAATGGCGTACACTTTCCCGCCAACGGACAGGTTACGTTGGGAAACTTCCCCTAGGGTGGACAAGGCGCTCACACGCTTATCAAAAAAGGTGGCACTGCCGTCTCAGGACACGGCCGCCTTAAAGGAGCCTGCAGATAGAAAGCAGGAGGCTATCCTGAAGTCTGTGTATACACACTCAGGTACTATACTGAGACCTGCAATTGCTTCAGCATGGATCTGTAGTGCTGCAGCTGCTTGGTCTGATACCCTGTCAGATAACATTGATTCCCTTGACAGGGATACTATTTTGCTAACCATAGAGCATATTAAAGACAGCGTCTTATATATGAGGGATGCACAGAGAGACATTTGCCGGCTGGCATCTAGAATTAATGCAATGTCCATTTCTGCCAGGAGAGTATTATGGACTCGGCAGTGGACAGGTGATGCTGATTCTAAAAGGCACATGGAGGTTTTGCCTTATAAGGGTGAGGAATTGTTTGGGGACGGTCTCTCGGACCTCGTATCCACAGCAACAGCTGGGAAGTCGACTTTTTTACCTCAGGTTCCCCTCACAGCCTAAGAAAGCACCGTATTATCAAGTACAGTCCTTTCGGCCTCAGAAAGGCAAGCGGGTCAGAGACGCATCCTTTCTGCCCAGAGGCAGGGGTAGAGGGAAAAAGCTGCACCAGACAGCCAGTTCCCAGGAACAAAAATCATCCCCTGCTTCCACTAAGTCCACCGCATGACGCTGGGGCTCCACAGGTGGAGCCAGGTGCGGTGGGGGCGCGTCTCCGGAACTTCAGCGACCAGTGGGTTCGCTCACAGGTGGATCTCTGGGTTCTACAGGTGGTATCTCAGGGATACAAGCTGGAGTTCGAGGCGTCTCCCCCTCGCCGTTACCTCAAATCAGCCTTGCCAGCTGCTCCCAAGGAAAGGGAGGTAGTACTGGTGGCAATTCACAAGCTGTACCTTCAGCAGGTGATAATTAAAGTTCCCCTCCTTCAACAGGGACGGGGTTACTATTCCACAATGTTTGTGGTACCGAAACCAGACGGTTCGGTGAGACCCATTCTAAATTTGAAATCCTTGAACGCTTATATAAGGAAGTTCAAGTTCAAAATGGAATCGCTCAGGGCGGTTATTGCAAGCCTGAAAGAGGGGGATTTTATGGTGTCACTGGACATCAAGGATGCTTACCTACATGTCCCCATTTACCCACCTCACCAGGAGTACCTAAGGTTTGTGGTACAGGACTGTCATTACCAATTCCAGACGTTGCAGTTTGGTCTGTCCACGGCACCGAGGGTATTTACCAAGGTAATGGCCGAAATATTCTGGACACAGAACAGAAGAAGGTGTTTCTCCTGGAGGAGAAGGCCCAGGAATTGTCATCTCTGGTCAGGGACCTCCTGAAACCAAAACAGGTGTCGGTGCATCACTGCACGCGAGTCCTGGGAAAGATGGTAGCTTCTTACGAAGCAATTCCCTTCGGCAGGTTCCATGCAAGGATCTTTCAGTGGGATCTGTTAGACAAGTGGTCCGTATCGCATCTTCAGATGCATCGGTTGATCACCCTGTCCCCGAGGGCCAGGGTGTCTCTGCTGGGGTGGCTGCAGAGAGCTCATCTTCTGGAGGGCTGCAGATTCGGCATTCAGCACTGGGTCCTGGTGACCACGGATGCAAGCCTCCGAGGTTGGGGGGCAGTCACTCAGGGAATAAACTTCCAAGGACAAGTCAGGAGACTTCCCTACACATAAATATTCTGGAACTAAGGGCCATTTACAATGCCCTGAGTCAAGCAGAACCCCTGCTTCAAAACCAACCGGTGCTGATTCAGTCAGACAACATCACGGCGGTCGCCCATATAAACCGACAGGGCGGCACAAGACGCAGGATGGCGATGGCAGAAGCCACAAGGATTCTTCGATGGGCGGAGAATCACGTGCTAGCACTGTCAGCGGTGTTCATTCCGGGTGTGGACAACTGGAAAGCAGACTTCCTCAGCAGGCACGACCTCCACCCGGAAGAGTGGGGACTTCATCCAGAAGTCTTCAAGCTGATTGTAAATCGTTGGGAAAGGCCACAGGTGGACATGATGGCGTCCCGCCTCAACAAAAAGCTAAAAAGATATTGCGCCAGGTCAAGGGACCCTCAGGCGATAGCTGTGGACGCTCTAGTGACACCGTGGGTGTACCAGTCGGTTTATGTGTTCCCTCCTCTTCCTCTCATACCAAAGGTACTGAGGATTATAAGAAAGAGAGGAGTAAGAACTATACTCATCGCTCCGGATTGGCCAAGAAGAACTTGGTACCCGGAACTACAAGAAATGAACTCAGAGGACCCTTGGCATCTGCCGCTCCAACAGGACCTGCTGCAGCAGGGGCCCTGTCTGTTCCAAGACTTACCGCGACTGCGTTTGACGGCATGGCGGTTGAACGCCGGATCCTAATGGAAAAGGGCATTCCGGATGAAGTAATTCCTACGCTGATTAAAGCTAGGAAGGATGTGACAGCAAAACATTATCACCGCATATGGCGAAAATATGTTGCTTGGTGTGAGGCCAGGAAGGCCCCAACAGAGGAATTTCAGCTGGGTCGATTTCTGCACTTCCTACAGTCAGGAGTGATTATGGGCCTAAAATTGGGATCCATTAAAGTCCAGATTTCGGCCCTGTCTATTTTCTTTCAAAAAGAACTGGCTTCACTGCCTGAAGTTCAGACGTTTGTTAAGGGAGTGCTGCATATTCAGCCCCCTTTTGTGCCTCCAGTGGCACCTTGGGATCTCAACGTTGTGTTGGATTTCCTAAAATCACATTGGTTTGAGCCACTTCAGACCGTGGAGTTGAAGTATGTCACGTGGAAGGTAGTCATGCTGTTGGCCTTGGCCTCAGCTAGGCGTGTGTCAGAATTGGCGGCTTTGTCCTGTAAAAGCCCATATCTGATTTTCCATATGGACAGGGCAGAATTGAGGACTCGTCCCCAATTTCTCCCAAAGGTGGTATCAGCGTTTCATTTGAACCAACCTATTGTGGTGCCTGCGGCTACTCGGGACTTGGAGGATTCCAAGTTGCTGGACGTAGTCCGGGCCCTGAAAATATATGTTTCCAGGACGGCTAGAGTCAGGAAAACCGACTCGCTGTGTATCCTGCATGCACCCAACAAGCTGGGTGCTCCTGTTTCTAAGCAGACTATTGCTCGCTGGATCTGTAGCGCGATTCAGCAGGCTCATTCTGCGGCTGGACTGCCGCATCCTAAATCAGTAAAAGCCCATTCCACGAGGAAGGTGGGCTCTTCTTGGGCGGCTGCCCGAGGGGTCTCGGCTTTACAACTTTGCCGAGCTGCTACTTGGTCGGGATCAAACACTTTTGCAAAATTCTAGAAGTTTGATACCCTGGCTGAGGAGGACCTTGAGTTTACTCATTCGGTGCTGCAGAGTCATCCGCACTCTCCCGCCCGTTTGGGAGCTTTGGTATAATCCCCATGGTCCTTACGGAGTACCCAGCATCCACTAGGACGTCAGAGAAAATAAGATTTTACTCACCGGTAAATCTATTTCTCGTAGTCCGTAGTGGATGCTGGGATCCCGTCCCAAGTGCGGACTTTTTGCAATACATGTATATAGTTATTGCTTAACTATAGGGTTTTGTTATGAGCCATCTGTTAAATGAGGCTCAGTTGTTGTTCATACTGTTAACTGGGTATAGTTATCACAAGTTGTACAGTGTGATTGGTGTGGCTGGTATGAGTCTTACCCTGGATTCCAAATCCTTTCCTTGTAGTGTCAGCTCTTCCGGGCACAGTTTCCCTAACTGAGGTCTGGAGGAGGGGCATAGAGGGAGGAGACAGTGCACACCAGATGTAGTACCTAATCTTTTCTTTAAAGAAGTGCCCAGTCTCCTGCGGAGCCCGTCTATTCCCCATGGTCCTTACGGAGTACCCAGCATCCACTACGGACTACGAGAAATAGAATTACCGGTGAGTAAATTCTTATTTTCCGTATGTTGTGTTTTTTCACTCACATTTCCCCATACAACTGAAGAGGCGTAACTATACTATAAAGGGGCATCCCCATGTAGTTGATGTTCAGTGAGGCCGTGCCAATGTAAGCGTAAACGCACCTGTTTAGAGGTATATAATTTACACCAAGTTTGGCTTCTGCAGGTGGGCACAGCTGATGACTCTTAGCAGTGGTGGCTCCTACCTGTATTCCTTAAAGGGGCTGCACTGCACTGCCTGAGCAGCAAACGAACAAGCTCCTGGCTTCCAGGCATTGCATTGGCTGGAGCCCCTAGAAGCATTCGAACTGGCACAAAAGCAAGGGTGTGCCTACCCATTGGAAGCACTATCTGCCGTTGCAGTCCAGACTGCCTGTACAGCATGTGATTAGCATGTAGTGCTTGCACTGGGAAACCACTGCAATTACTGGTGGTGGTTGATTTTTACCTGGGAAGGGGGTGGTGGGGGGGCTGACTAGTAGCAAACTATGCATACAGATAGGGGTGGGTGCGCCACAAAGATGAGCACAAGTCTGTATGGATGAATATACACATTTATTTCCGTGTGCATCATAGGAGCAATTATAGGAAGTTTAAGTTCAAGTCTGCATCAGGCCCATAAGGGAATTTTTGTCACGTGAAGCAAGGCCTCACTGTCCAAAAATATATTGGAAGCCTCCTTGTAACAGGACATGGTTTGTGCTGCAGTGAGTGGAACACTTGGCACTTTGCACGGGTGTGGTATGAGTTGCGGGCGGCTGGGCCCCGGCGGCCAGCATACTGGCGCCGGGATCCTGACCGCCGTCTTGCCGACAGCGGGGCGAGCGTAAATTAGCCCCTTACAGGCTCGCTCGCCACGCTGCGGGCACGGTATCTATTCTCGTGGACCCCCAAGAGGGAGAAAAGGTGTCGGGATTCCGGCGCCAGTATACTGTGCGCCGGGATCCCAACAACCGGTATACCGAATACCACTCCTTTGAACATCACTGGGGAGAATTTTGGCTTTAATTCTTTGTCTTAACAAATTACTTTTTTTCTTGACAGTCAAGTATTCTACCAAAAGAAATCTTAACTAGCATGAGTAAAGGAAGGTGAGGCTAAACACAATTCCTTTATTACTTCCATAGTAACTTTACACAATAACTGCAATCTAAAACTACTATAGGCATATGAAACCTGTACAGTCCAAGGCAGATTTAGGATTGAAAGCAAGGGTGTCATCTTTTTTCTGTCTCTCCTTTCTTAGCTAGAGCTTGAGTAGTTGTCAGTAGATTTCTCCTATTTACACCAGTAGCACTTACAATGTAAGCTAGGTCCAATAGGAACAATATTACAGCTACATATTGATCTGTTATATGTTAAGGGGTAGATTAACGAAACGAAAGGGGTAGATTAACGTTCATCAAAGCCGACGGTCATCCTCCGCTTTAAAAAACCCTTGGGCTAGTAAATCCAGCCTTGGGTCTCCTGTGTATCTACCCAGGCCCTAGTGGTACAGCACATGCACATTGTTAGGTACATAGATAACGTTCAGCTAGATTTAACATTTTTTTTTATAATAATTCCAGTTGCCATGTACAGCAGGGATCATTGGTTACCGCAAAACAATCAGTATTACCATCGATGCTGCTGTGTACCAATGGTAGTACATCCTTTCATCATGTCGTCATAATGTGGCAGCTCTAGGCTGTTTTGGTTAGTAACACCATTTTTGTGGCACAGTGGCTAGCATTGCTGCCATGTTGTTAGAAAATGTAGACTAAGTTCCAATGTTTAAAGGGACCGATGTGAATGATTCCGTGTCTGTAAAATAGCTGTAAATGCTATTAAGTTATCATTTGTATCAGATGTTGTGTACTAGCACTGAAACCATAAAGAAGAACTGAACAGTCGTCATCTGACTTTTTGGCATGTAATCTAAGTAATTCAGTACTGCTCTACATAAAGAGTATGACAAAAGGAGAGTAGAGTCTGCCCTATGGCTCATCATTCTGCTAGATTGGTGAGTGACACATCTGAACCTCCGATCCTCTGTACATGACAGATGGAGGTATAGTAGTTAGACATCTTACCTTCTCCTCCAATGTTAGGTTGCTGTAAAACAAAGAGAGAAGAACAATTACTTTGCAGCCAGGGCATACTTATCTACTGTTAGTCCATAAATCCCACTTTTTTTTTTTTTATAAATACTTTATTTTAATATTTGTCACAAAACAAAAAGAATCATGGGAATACACATACTTGGGGATATTCAGTTAGCCCCGAAGAGACATCGGGAGTAAAAACCCCCGCTGTTTCTTCGGGTGTTGTGGTCGGGCTATTCGATTAGCTCGTCCGTTAAAAAGTGCATTTACACCCGTAAACACACAGGTTCAGTGAAACCTGTGTGTTTTCGGGTGAAATAGCCGCCGTTATCAGGGATTTTGCTTCGCTTGCCGGAGCGAAACAAAATCCCCGATAAGCAGCAGTATGCGCCGGTTTATCGGGGCTAATTAGACAGCCCCCCCCCCCCCCCCCCCCCAGTGATAATTTTACACATGCAGTCGCTGCGGGTAATTGAATATCCCCGACTGTATGTTGATACAAAAAATCTTTAGAGAGTAATTGAAAGCAAGACAGATAGTAACGTACATGTTCCCGTGTACGGTATAAACTTATGCCTCAATAATAAAAGTTAGTAAACCTATATGGTAAAAGGCATCTGATGATTTATTATTCCAAAAGAAAGAAAAGAGAAAAGAAATAGAAGACCACAGAATGAGAAAAGATAAGGAAAAGGGGGAAAAAAAGGGGGGTAGAGTGAAAGAAAGAAGGGTATTCATCTGGCCGAACAAACACTCTAGAATATCTTTTAAGACTTCTAACCGACTATGGGGGTAATTCATAGTCGATCGTAGAAGCAAGTTTGTTAACAGTTGGGCAAAACCATGTGCACTGCAGGGGATGCGGGGGGGGTTGCAGATGTAACATGTGCAGAGAGAGTTAGATTTGGGTGAGGTGTGTTCAAACTGAAATCTGAATTGCAGTGTAAAAATAATGCAGCCAGTATTTACCCTGCACAGAAACAATATAACCCACCCAAATCTAACTCTCTCTACACATGTTATATCTGCCCCACCTGCAGTGCACATGGTTTTGCCCAACTGCTAACAACTTTGCTGCTATGATCAGGTCTGAATTACTCCCTAAGAAAATTGAAAATGAAGGGGGGTAGTTGTTTTAACATTGGTTACGTCCATAACTACATCTCGCTAAGACTAAAATCCGCCTCTTTAAATATATAGGTGGTGTCACATACATGGCCCTTCTCACCTTATCATGTGAGATAATTTACTTATAGGAGACTAATGACAGAACCCACTTCATATACAAATATATTGCCTGTATGCAGGAGGATCATTTCCATTGCTTATCATCTGTATAATACTATAGTCAGCCATTGTGTGTACTAACCCAATGTTCAGGATAATGTAACCTGTGAATTCACTTGGAAGCAAATGTAGTATTGTATTTCTAGTTTGATGTATTCTATATAGAGTATTTTATTTAGTATGCTTTTCTGTTTAAGCATCAACATGCAGGGAAGATTGTGGGATAAACTTTACTGTGACCAGGACAGGTAAACTCGTAACATAACAAGGAGGATTAACAAAATGAAGGTATGAGAGAGAGAGAGAGAGTGTAGTTTCACCACAAAGGGGCTATACACTTATAATGCAGCGCCACCTACTGCTCCTCTAGTATAACTCCAAAGAGCACTCAGCCTGTAGCTGCTGTTATACTCCAACAGCAATGACATTAGTGAGGCAATTAACAACAAATATTAGAAACACAGTAATCCTTAAATCCGTGGATCTTGTGTGACCCATTACTTATCCACTTCCGCTCCAAAACAGTGTGAATTACAAGTTTCCTATCTGTTAATAAATTACTTGTACATTGTTAACCATTAAATATTATTTTGTTTTTTAAATCTATTTTCTTTGTTCTTAAATTCAGCAATAGCCCACTGAGTTAAAAAAAAAAAACCCTCCTCTCTTCTACCTTTATCCAGGGCCGTCTTAACAGAAGTGTAGGCCCCTGGGCACAGCAATGCACTGGGCCCTCTACCCATCCTCCAGTGGTAAGGGTGGGGAGTGCTATCAGCAGCAGCATTGATGTCCCATGGGTGGTAGGGGGGGTTCTATCTGCCACTCAGTATGTAGGACCTGGAGCAGTAATTTCTGCTAATTACTCCTGTAATGCACAGATGGTGTAAGATGGGGTGGGAGGGAGAACACTAAACTGTAGAAGAGGCATTGAGATGAATGAAGGGGCACCGGTACACAACTTCTAGGGTGGTAGGGGGTGTGTAATACGCAGTGGAGGGGTGGATAGTGGAGTGGACTTAATATTCAAGGGAAGGGCAGCTTGGTTGACTGCAGATATCTCCAGTTCCTGGAAATAGATTTCCTAGCTTTTAATGCGATAAAAAACTAGAGAGTCCCATCTTTCAAGAGGTTCTTGGGACTTGGGGATCAGAGTTCAGGAGCCAGAGCAATCCACTGGCAAAAATATAAAACTGCAAACCAGATGTGTGGAGCTGGAGAAGGGACCAGCTGCTTGAAGGCTTATATCTCCGGTTCTGGGCATAGTAGAGACAAGCAGCTAGTGTCCACTGAAAGGGGAGAGTCCCATCTTTTGGGGAATACTCTCACAAAAACAGACAGAACCCAAGATATCTGGCTGGGAAGAGCAATGAACAGTCTTGAATGGGGACCACTGCTTTGAAGTCAGATATCTCCGGTTCCCCAGGGCCGATTTTAAAAAATCTGGTACCCCTGGAAATAGGGGACCCTCAGCTATCAGTCTAGGGCCCTTAGACTCCTGGGGCCCTTGGGCAAGAGCCCAGTGAGCCCATATGAAAAGACGGCCCTGCCTTTATCCAGAGTAGTTAAATGGTTTCAAAACGAGCTACAGAACACTACGAGATCATGCCAGTGAATGAATATGATCAGTTTTCCTTTTTATCATTACTGTATTTCTTTTGCAACATATTTGTGTGTTTAAGTAGAAAAATATAAAACACCTATTATAAATTCACATGCAATAACATTCCTCTCCAATGCAAAATTCAAACATTCTAACCATACTGTTGATTTACCTTAAATATATACATACTCTGGGCTATTACCGGCTTCACAAGCCCCAGCCGGCCGCTCACCTCCTGTAAGGGCACAAGGAAATCCGAAATTAACTGAAAGATCACACTTTTTTTTGTATTATTCCCATTGACTTGAAGGTTCGGAACCGGCATTAGCATAAACTAGTAAGTAAGCTCCCGGGGCTGGACGGAATAGCAGCAGAGGATGCGTCAGACTCCCAATCAGGCCCGTATTCTTCAGAATTGTCCTGCTGCATTGCGGTGGAAAAATACAAGTTAATTATAAAGCCTCTTATGCACACAGATGTCATTTTAAAATGTTTAATGTGCT
This sequence comes from Pseudophryne corroboree, assembly GCF_028390025.1. Lineage (NCBI taxonomy): Eukaryota > Metazoa > Chordata > Amphibia > Anura > Myobatrachidae > Pseudophryne > Pseudophryne corroboree. The sequence continues at coordinate 63,069,341 of NC_086451.1, forward strand.
GCCGTTGGTAATGATTGTTACAATGATGGAAGAGAATGGACCTGTATCTAGACTATTTCCATACCCTCCAGCTGTACCTTTTTGGCAGGTACAGTACCTTTTTTTTATGGTCTGTACCAATTTTTGGCTCTCCAAACTTCCATTGAAAGTATAGGAAATGGGGTGTGGTCACACCCCCTTTACCCATGGCCACGCCCCTTATCTAATTTGTACCGAATTTTATGTGTAAAATGTTGGAGGGTATGTATTTCCTGCTCTGTAAAATGTAACAGAGAGTTCTGGGAACACTCATTTAGGGACTAATTCAGTAAGGATAGCAAATGATGCTAATCAGCAGAATTTGCTATTGGTTGCATGCTGGGGGCCGCCCATCGCTGAGCAAGGCCGCCCAGCATACTGACCGGCGCCTCCCCCCCTTCAACAAGCAGAAATTGCGTCCGCAGAAACTAAGGATGGCTCCTGCCGGCACAGCTTAGCTGCGCCTGCAGGAGTCCCGGCACCATCTTACCCATCGCGGCGGCTGTGTGTGACGTCATGCAGCCGCCGCAATCACGCCCCCGTTTGTGCCGCACCGCCCACCGTTCGCATCACCCCACCCCCGCAACGCTTCGTCCCCTCCTTGGAAACGGAGCATTGCCGCCCCCGCCCTGCGACCGCCTGATTGACAGGCAGAGGCAATGCAGAAAATGCGGGCGCATGCGCAGGACGGGCGCTGCGCTTGCACCCGCGTCTTTTCAGCAAAAATTCTGGTTGGATGGCACACTGCAATCCAATTTAAATTAGCCCCTAAGTACATTATGCGGCAGGATACCTGCTCACTCTCTCGGAAGAGTAGGGTAACTTTCTGCAACCTGCCCACTTCCTAGTGAGATGGGCAGCACAGAGGAGCTGACTGGGCGATGCTTGGGGGAATTATGCTATCATAGGTGTGTGCAGGGGGGGTGCCTAGTGCGCACAGGCACCCCCTAATGTATGGCACCCCGATCTCACATGCCTGATGCAGCGATCGCCGAGCAGGCTGATTACTGTCCCCTCTGCGCTGCACCCTGTCAGGACTGCATTACTGACCAGACGCCTGGGTTAATCAAGGGTGCCACTGCCAACGGCTTTCAAATTTCCAGCTCCACCTCCATGTACAAAAACAGTGTGATGTGATTACGTCATGCTGTTTGCATGCCCACCCGCCACATACACAGCTTTCTCCTTCTATGCTATGCCAACCCCAGCTACTGATGAGGATCAGCATGCAGCCAGCATTCCTCTTAGGAAAACAAATTCAATACTGGCAGGCGGCCGGCTGCAGCATTGCAACATCACTCATTTTTTCAGCAGCAGCAGTACTAGTCTGCGACTGTCAGTGTCTGACCTGTAAGTAAGCTGCTGCAGCTTGCAGGGGAAAGAGAGTGGGAGCCAGACCAGGCTGAGGAGGAGCACTGTAATTGCAGTGAATGCCATCAGGGGTGTTTGTTTGGTGCACACCACAACATCTGACAATGTATCTGCTTTATTAAGATTGGTACAAGGGTGGATATTTTATATGCGTTGACCATCAATAGATGGTGCTAGACACGCCCAAAAGGCGGTGCTAGACACACCCCTCCGGCGGTGCACGCCAGTGGATGGTATCACAGCCCCGTCCCCTCTCAGCGTGGTGGCACTATTGGCATCACTCCATCATGCAGGGTAGGGGTTGGGGAGAAACAGAGGTCATCTCCATAACGTGGGGTAATCAATGTTGTGTGAAAGTATAAAAGTACAAGATGTGTCTGCATTTAACTGTGGATGTCAGTGCGTGTTTAGCTGGAAAAGCCTTCACACCGATGTCTCTTATCACACTCGGGGGTCTATTTTATTATAGGAAGAAAAATCCTAAATCTGGTTAAAGCATCATATTAAAGAAGCCACCCGACCAGCAATAGCATGGGGGAAGCCTATTTAATAAGTACAGTGATGGTACAAATACAGATAACTTTCCAGTTATCACCAGAGGCGACAGACATGAAATACATGCTTTATTATTCAAATAAAGTATGTTTTCTTTGCAAATTATATTTAAAAAAATATATATATATTTTTTTTTCTTAATAAATCTGCTACTCTGAGGCTGGCTACACCCCTGACCGACACATTAGCCTACCCACCGTTGCGCCGATTGAACGGCCAGTCCAGGTAGATATACACACCAGTCAGCCACTTGACATGTCGGTCAGCCACCCAGCTGGGCGGGCATTTGAATTTGACCTCCCAGCTGTGACATCAGTCCCTGAAGCAAGTGTATGTGCGGTCGGTGGACTTCCTGTACATACAGCCAGATGCGCCGATATTTCTGAAGATATATTGACCATCGGTTGTGCTGCACAGCCGAAGCGATATGTCTGAACAACGTCATTTACAGACATATCGAGGGGGGACACCCACCGATGGGCTCACGATATATCGGACAGTGTGTACCCATCTTAAGTTTGGGCTTCTGGTGCTTTGTGACCTGGTAAAGGATTGGTGACCGCAATGCTTTTACAGCTGACAACCATTATTGCTGAGTTACAGCAAACTTTGCTATTGCCACAAATTGATAAATAGACCCCTTAGTGCCATAGATAAGCGGATTTGCTTAAATGCAACTTTTCAGATATAAAGCAGAAGAACTATGAATAGAATGTGGATGATCAATTGGGAAAACAAAATAAAAAAAAAAAAAGTATGTATGGACCGTTCCCTTAGCACAGCTCTTAAGCAGTATGAGTGCACCCCCAGTTTGTCTGCTCACCTGTATTTTGGGCGAGTGTGTAATCCTTTTAAATATCGGAACATGAGCGTGTAAAGCTGGAAGAGAAAGCAAAACAATTATATTCCCTATTCGTACTTGCAGATACGCATTATATTTCATAGCACAGTGGCTGGTAAGTATCAGGAAAAGTAACAATGTTTTGTTTTGGGAGATATGTACCTGTAGCTATGAAGCGCATCTGTTACCTTTGCACAGGTGTGGCAGCCATTTTAAAAGAGAGGGGGGCTGAAGAAGATGGCGCTACCGTTTCTGAAGACGTGGAAGGAGATATGAAGTGCCCCATAAAGAACCCCACAACAACCTTGACATTGTGGCAGCCATTTTGTTTGAGTTTAACCAATATTTTTGACACTGCATTAGATACGTATATTCCAGATACATCTGAGGGATGAAGTACTTTGCCCAGGCTTGGACTGGCTCACAGGGGTACAGGGAAAACCCACCGGTAGGCCCCACTGCCTGGGGGGGGCCCTCCTCCTCTAGGGATCAGGTTGTAGACTGTGCACTTGAATTATATATTATACATATGTTACCTTATACTGCACAGGATTATGATGTATTCTCTACAGTACATTGCTGTCATTAATCTGGCACATTATCATGCATGCACTAGCATTAATTACTATATAAATTATCAAGGAGTCCAGACCAGGTACGCTATAATGGTTAGCCAAATCTCTGTGGTTGCTGGCCACACCCACTTTGGAGGCTGGCCACACCTCTAATCATGGGCCCCTACCACTGCATACCCCTGGTGGGCCCTTCATGCACCAATCCGACACTGACTTTGCCTCAGGGATGTAACTAATTTCTAGTGACTTGATAGGCTTCAGTCTTATAAATGTCAGTTCAAGACTCTGAAAATGACTGCCTCTACTGTTTAAAAGTTTCTACATTTTAAAAGGAATTAAAGGACACATCTGTTCTTCTGGTACTTGTATATCTATTAGCCTGTTATATCTCTCAACACTTATACGCAGAAAGTAGCAACATTGGGGGTGTCACAACTGAGGGTTTAGGCTGACGGGAGGCTCAGTTGTAGGGGCTGAGATGAAATTAAACCTGGGAGGTTTAATCAGACCCCTGGACATGTAAGTGCAGAATGATTACCCGAAGGTGTGACCATGACAACCAGTTTAAAATTCAAAATAAAAGTGTATTAACAGACTCCGTGTGATAACAAGCAGTATTCAAGGTTTAGCAAAGACAGTGGCAAATAACACAGTTCCTGGAACACATAACCATAGAAGGTTTCTCAGAGCACTGGTAGGTTTAGAACAGATGTAAAAGTCCTTTGATGGAATCACCTTACCAGGCCTGGTTGTAGTAGTAGAAATAGCCGAGGAACATGCCAGTAGTTGTAGCAGGTGAATCTGTAACTTGAGTATGCTGCTGTATCAGCTGGATGGAACCAGCCAGGTGGTAAGACACGGAGTGGATGCTGAGTGGAATCAGCCAGGTGATGAAACACAGGGTGGATGCTGAATGGAATCAGCCAGGTACTAAAGTCACGGAATGGATGCTGGATGGAACCAGCCAGGTGATGAACACAGAGTGAATGATGTGAGATGCTAGTGAGCGTAGAAACAGAATAGCTGATAGATGATTACCAGTGGTAGTGGATACTGCTGGTAAGATAGGATACGCTGGATCAGCACCGGTGTTTGGTAGAAGCTGGAATTAGTTGAAAGCTGGCTGCTTGGAAGCAGATAGTAGATAGCTGGAAACTGGAGAGCCACGGAAGGCTGTAGAGTCAGGCTGCACCTGCAGGATGGAAAGCAGGTGCGGGTCTCTTTGTGGATGCTGGAGACAGGAACTGGAACCTGGAGAAACAAGCCACAGGAGAGAGAGACTGGAACAAGGTATGACATTCAAACCACTGACATCTATCTGGCCCAGACACAGGATACTTATACCTGCTGCTATGCAGGCATTGGCTGGGCAATTATGCAGATTCCAGAGACGGTGGATTGGAGGAATTGGAGCATGTGATCAAATCCAACATGGCTGCGCCCATGCTGGAACCTGGAGGGAAAACTGGTTTGAAATTAAATGTGCAAACATAATGATAATGGCGGCGCCGGCCGCGGAGGACAGGAGACGCCAGATGACAGTTATATGCTGAGACACTTGGAGGGCAGCAGAGGCCGCGGCAGGCATGATACACGATTCTGAGAACCTGCAACAATAACACAGTAACGGCTGCGGAGGACAGGAGACGCCATGTTGGATTTAAACATGGCGCCCCTGTGGTAGTGTCTCAGAATGACAGGAGGGATGTGCAGAGTGTTGACACAGATGAGATCCGGACTTGGAACGCTGGGCCAGTCTCAGAAGACACCTAAACGGCAGGTAATGGCGTCCAGATACACGGATCGTGACAGCACCCCCCCCCCCCCCCCCTTTAGGAGTGGCCCCAGGACACTTCTTAGGCTTTAAAGGAAACTTTGAGTGGAAATTTCGGACCAAGGCAGGAGCATGGACGTCTGAGGCATTGGTCCAAGAGCGTTCTTCAGGACCATAGCCCTTCCAGTCAATGAGATACTGTAACTGACCGTAGCGGAAACGTGAATCCAAAATCTTGGCCACCTCGTACTCGACTCCCCGTTGAGTCTGAACTTTGGGAGCTGGAGGAAGTGCGGAATGAAACCGATTCAGGATCAGCGGTTTCAACAAGGAAACATGAAATGTCCTGGGTATTTTCAAGAAGGGTGGTAACTGTAATCTGTAGGCAACAGGATTGATGACTTGTTCAATCTTGAAGGGACCGATGTAGCGAGGTGCAAATTTCATACTGGGAACTCTCAACCTCAAATTCTTCGTGGACAACCACACACGATCACCCACCTTGAGAGCAGGAACCGCTCTACTCTTCCTATCGGCAAACTTCTTATACCTGGATGAGGCTTTAAGCAGGGCTGCGCGGACGTTCTTCCAGTTATTTGAAAACTGACGCAAGGTGACATCCACTGCTGGAACAGAAGTTGCGGGAAGCGGTTGAAATTCTGGGACTTTAGGGTGGAATCCATAATTAATGAAGAATGGTGTCGAAGAAGATGAGGAATGGTATTGATTGTTGTGGCTGAACTCGGCCCAAGGAAGAAGTTGAACCCAGTCATCTTGAGAGGAAGACACATATATACGGAGGAAGGCCTCCAAGTCCTGATTCACCCTCTCGGTTTGACCATTGGTCTGAGGATGGTAAGCTGTGGAAAACTTTAACTTGACTTGGAGGGCTTGACACAAACTTCGCCAAAATTTGGCTACAAATTGTACTCCACGATCCGAGATGATCTCTTCAGGAAGACCGTGAAGACGGAAGATCTCTTGTATAAACACTTGAGCCAACTTGGAAGCTGACAGAAGACCGGTGAGAGGGATGAAATGTGCCATCTTGGTGAACCGGTCAACTACCACCCAGATGGTATTAAACTTGTTGCAGATAGGTAGATCAGTAACACAGTCCATCGACAAATGGGTCCATGGTCGACGGGGAACAGATAATGGAACCAGTTGCCCCGCAGGCGACTGGCGGGAGACTTTGTGTTGGGCACACTTTGGGCAGGAGGCAATAAATTCCATAACGTCCTTCTTCAGAGTTGGCCACCAGTAGAATCTAGAAATAAATTCAAGGGTTTTCTGAATGCCTGTATGTCCAGCAAAACGGGAAGCATGGGCCCAATGCATGAGTTTCTTCTTTAGAACTGGCTTAACAAAACTTTTCCCTGGTGGGGGCGTAGAGTCCATCCCTACCGTGGAGAATGCTAACGGATTAATAATAGGATGCTTGTCTGCAGACTCGGACTCATTTTCTTGCTCCCATGAGCGGGAAAGGGCATCGGCCTTACGATTCTGAGAACCCGGACAGAACTGGAGTTTAAAGTCAAACCTAGAGAAGAAAAGTGCCCATCTGGCCTGACGAGGGTTCAGACATTGTGCGCCTTTGAGATATAAAAGATTTTTGTGGTCGGTAAGTATGGTGATTGAATGAGAAGCTCCCTCCAACAGGTATCTCCACTCCTCCAGAGCGAGCTTGATGGCTAGCAACTCCTGATCGCCAATGGCATAGTTGCGCTCAGCTGGGGAGAACTTCCGGGAGAAGAAACTGCAAGGATGTAGATGTCCATCTTTGGCCCTCTGGGATAACACCGCTCCTACTCCAACGGAGGAGGCATCTACCTCTAAGATAAAAGGAGAGTCGGTGTCGGGCTGTTTCAGAACTGGTGCAGAGATGAACCGTTGCTTCAGAAGGTGAAAGGCCTGCGTAGCTTCTTCGGACCACTTGAACGGATTAGCACCTTTCTTGGTTAATGCAGTGATAGGCGCCACAATGGTGGAAAAGTCTCGTATAAACTTTCTATAATAATTGGCGAACCCTAAGAACCTCTGAACCCCTTTGAGGGTTAAGGGTATAGGCCAATTCTGGATTGCTTGGAGTTTCTCAGGATCCATCTCTAGTCCGGAACCAGACACAATGTAACCTAGAAACGGAATGGTTTTAACTTCAAACACACACTTCTCCAATTTACAATAGAGGTGATTGACACGGAGACGGGAAAGAACCTCCTTTACCCAGAAACGATGATCTTCTAGATTATTAGCAAAGATGAGGATGTCATCTAGATAAACCACGACATGGCGGTATAAGATGTCCCTGAAGATCTCATTCACGAAGTGCTGGAAGACTGCTGGAGCGTTGCTCAATCCGAAGGGCATGACGAGGTACTCATAATGTCCGTCACGGGTGTTAAAGGCGGTCTTCCACTCGTCATCCTCACGGATTCGGATGAGATTGTAGGCACCCCTCAAGTCCAGCTTTGTGAAAATGGTTGCACCACTAACTCTATCGAAGAGTTCTGTAATCAGGGGTAAAGGGTATCGGTTCTTAACGGTAATGTCGATCAGACCTCTGTAGTCGATGCACGGACGCAGACCACCGTCTTTCTTCTTAACGAAGAAGAAGCCTGCGCCGGCTGGAGAAGAAGATGGTCGGATGAAACCCTTCGCCAGGTTCTCTTTGATGTACTCTTCCATGGAGTGTGTCTCAGGCAGAGACAACGGATAAGTTCGGCCTCGCGGTGGAACCTTCCCTGGAATGAGGTCGATTGGGCAGTCCCATTCTCTATGAGGAGGAAGGATATCAGCAGAGGCTTTACTAAACACGTCCGTGAAGTCTTGATATGGAGGAGGTGGAACATCAGATAACCTGGGGAAGGAAGAACAAACAGGAAGAACTTTGGCTAAACAAGTCTCAGCACAGGAGGGACCCCATGCCAGTATTTGCGTAGTCGTCCAGTCAATCGATGGGTTGTGGAGACGGAGCCATGGAAGGCCTAAAACCACTGGATGTGTGGCTCTTGGAATCACTAGAAAAGAAATATACTCAGAATGAAGAACTCCCACTCTCAGACGAACTGGAAGAGTCCTTAAGGAAATTACTGCGTCAAAAATCTTGCTGCCATCCACGGCAGTCAAAGAGATGGACGAGGACAGTCTCTCGGTGGGTAGGGACCACCGTTTAACATAAGCTTCGGTTATGAAATTCCCAGCTGCTCCGGAATCAAGGAGGGCAATGACGTTCCTGTAACGTTGAGCAATTTGGAGCGACACTGGGAGGTTACAATCATGAGGAGATGGAGAGGAGATCATTACTCCTAGCCGGCCCTCTCCTTGGCGAGCTAGGATCTGGAGTTTCCCGAACGTTTGGGACAGGCGTTGATAGTGTGCGACGGAGCTGCACAGTAGAGACATAGAGACTCGGAGAGGCGTCTTCGGCGCTCAGCGGGAGATAGACGGGAACGACCAATTTGCATAGGCTCATCCTTGGATGGAGATGGTTGACGAGGAGGAGGAGCAGAAGATTTAGGAACGGATGATCTTCCTCGCTCGGTTGCTCTCTCTCTGAACCGTAGATCAACCTTCGTGCATAGTGAAATTAGCTCATCCAACTTAGAAGGCAAGTCTCTGGTAGCTAACTCATCTTTAATGCGTTCTGACAAGCCATGCCAGAATGCAGCATACAGGGCCTCGTCGTTCCAGGCCAGTTCAGATGCCAGGATTTTGAACTGTATAAGATACTGTCCCACAGTACGTGTTCCCTGGCGTAGACGGAGAATCTCAGATGAAGCAGAGGAAACCCGGCCCGGCTCGTCGAAGATGCGCCTGAATGATGCTACAAAGTCAGTATAGGAGGACAGCAGGGGATCAGACTTCTCCCATAACGGTGATGCCCAATCAAGGGCTGAGCCACTGAGGAGAGAAATAATATAAGCAACTTTGGTACGGTCACTGGGGAAGTTGCCAGGTTGAAGCTCAAAATGGATTTTGCATTGGTTGAGAAATCCCCTGCAGAACCTTGGAGATCCGTCAAATTTTGCTGGCGTTGGAAGATGAAGACGTGGAATGGAAATGGGTAAGGTGGGTGGCGTTACAGCTGGAGTCACTGTGGTGGACGCATCAGATGTGACAGGTCCACGGAGGGTCGTCTGAATCCCATCCAGCCGAGTAGAGAGATCCTGGAGACAGCGGATGATGTGACCTTGTGCAGCCTCCTGATGTTCGAGTCTGGCTGCCAGTTCTTGCATAGGTCTAGCCGCTTGATCCTGGTCTCCGGCTGGATTCATATGGTCAGTGCTTACTGTCACAACTGAGGGTTTAGGCTGACGGGAGGAAGCCTCAGTTGTAGGGGCTGAGATGAAATTAAACCTGGGAGGTTTAATCAGACCCCTGGACATGTAAGTGCAGAATGATTACCCGAAGGTGTGACCATGACAACCAGTTTAAAATTCAAAATAAAAGTTTATTAACAGACTCCGTGTGATAACAAGCAGTATTCAAGGTTTAGCAAAGACAGTGGCAAATAACACAGTTCCTGGAACACATAACCATAGAAGGTTTCTCAGAGCACTGGTAGGTTTAGAACAGATGTAAAAGTCCTTTGATGGAATCACCTTACCAGGCCTGGTTGTAGTAGTAGAAATAGCCGAGGAACATGCCAGTAGTTGTAGCAGGTGAATCTGTAACTTGAGTATGCTGCTGTATCAGCTGGATGGAACCAGCCAGGTGGTAAGACACGGAGTGGATGCTGAGTGGAATCAGCCAGGTGATGAAACACAGGGTGGATGCTGAATGGAATCAGCCAGGTACTAAAGTCACGGAATGGATGCTGGATGGAGCCAGCCAGGTGATGAACACAGAGTGAATGATGTGAGATGCTAGTGAGCGTAGAAACAGAATAGCTGATAGATGATTACCGGTGGTAGTGGATACTGCTGGTAAGATAGGATCCGCTGGATCAGCACCGGTGTTTGGTAGAAGCTGGAATCAGTTGAAAGCTGGCTGCTTGGAAGCAGATAGTAGATAGCTGGAAACTGGAGAGCCACGGAAGGCTGTAGAGTCAGGCTGCACCTGCAGGATGGAAAGCAGGTGCGGGTCTCTTTGTGGATGCTGGAGACAGGAACTGGAACCTGGAAAACAAGCCACAGGAGAGAGAGACTGGAACAAGGTATGACATTCAAAGCACTGACATCTATCTGGCCCATACACAGGATACTTATACCTGCTGCTATGCAGGCATTGGCTGGGCAATTATGCAGATTCCAGAGACGGTGGATTGGAGGAATTGGAGCATGTGATCAAATCCAACATGGCTACGCCCATGCTGGAACCTGGAGGGAAAACTGGTTTGAAATTAAATGTGCAAACATAATGATAATGGCGGCGGAGGACAGGAGACACCAGATGACAGTTATATGCTGAGACACTTGGAGGGCAGCAGAGGCCGCGGCAGGCATGATACACGATTCTGAGAACCTGCAACAATAACACAGTAACGGCCGCGGAGGACGGGAGATGCCATGTTGGATTCAAACATGGCGCCGCTGTGGTAGTGTCTCAGAATGACAGGAGGGATGTGCAGAGTGTTGACACAGATGAGATCCGGACTTGGAACGCTGGGCCAGTCTCAGAAGACACCTAAACGGCAGGTAATGGCGTCCAGATACCCGGATCGTGACAGGGGGTAATTCAGACCTGATCGCTAGGGTGCTATTTTTGCATCCCTGCGATCAGGTAGTCGCCACCTACAGGGGGAGTGTATTAGCTGTGTGCAGGGGTGCGATCGCATTTGTAGCAGAACTGCACAAACATCAGTATGTGCAGTTTCTGCTTAGCCCAGGACTTACTCAGCCGCTGTGATGGTTTGCTGGTGATCGGGGCCGGAGTGGACGTCAGACACCCTCCCTCCAAACGCCTGGTCCCTCCTGCGTTTTCCCGGACACCCCTACAAAACGGTCAGTTGTCCCCCACAAAAGGCCTCTTCCTATCATTCACCTTGCAATCTCCCGTGCGATCGCTTTTTTCGCACCATCCCGTCACTATGCACCGATGCTCGGTGCAGTCGTTCAACGCGCCGGCGCATTGCGGTTCATACGCAGTTCGGATCTGATCGCAGGCTGTGAGAAAACATAAAGCAGCGATCAGGTCAGAATTACCCCCACTGGGTGTGTAGGCCCCGCAACCGAAATCTTGGAACTTTCAAGGCTTAATTTTCTAAGGAGGGGACACAAGGTCCAAAAGACACTGCACAGGTGAACAAAAAATTATTAGAGGATATCAATAGTCTAACCAACCAATTAAAGAGAGATTTACAATCAGGGCCAATAAGGGGTCCTTGTATGAATTAATAGGGGTTGGATGTGCGCCACTAAGCTGAATTATAGTATTTTTTAGGGGGGGATTATTAGTGTAAGCCACTAGTGGGCCTACCACTAAAAAGAGGCTTAGTGTGTAGCGCACTCTTTTGAAATGATTATTCTATATTAAAATTTTAAATTTGTATTTCCATGTTTAAAAATTGGCACCAAAAACAGGCATATTAACAGATCTGATGGCCTGAAAGTGCAGAAAGGAAGTTCTATATAAGATAAGAGTGTAGATTAAATATTATTATAGTAAATTTATATCTAGGCAAAAAAAGGGGGGAAGGGGGTTGTTTTGTTGGGATTAAATAAGATATGTGAAATATTAGTAAAATTAGTAAGTGCTTATTTAGCTACTGTTTAGCTCTTATGAGAGACTATGCTAAGACAATAATCCCTGTAACATCACTCAATTGTATACTCTTAAATAGAGGGAGAGATATATGCACCCACATCCCTGTCAGATTGATCCGTAATTAATTCCCAAGAATAATGCTAGCAGGGAAACAAGGGAGAGGGAAACAAGAGGAGCACTATAAATTTTATAAGGTTTTGTAACATATATGCACCCTTTGCATCAGTCCACTGTTCAGGACTGCAGCAACAGTGTTAATGTGATTTGATACAAGTTTTGCATCCACCATTCCGCAACAGTGTATAGCTGACAGGACAACCAGCACCAGAGAACAGATAATAGTTACACTGTCTCGAGTATTTTGTGTCAGGAGGAAAACCCTATTGATGACTGATGTAAACAGCTTAAGTCTCCTCTTTCTGTCACTCAGGTGCCATTAATTTCATAGCATAAATCAAAAAGTGTGAACCTTCATACAGTGTACTGGTAACAAAAGGATTAATGTAATAAAAAATGTACCCATTAATCTACTCTAGTGATATCATGTAACTCAATATTATTGAGAAGGAAGGGTAAATTCAGTTATCATACAAGTTCACACAGAAACTGTGGGCAAATATCTCCCAGGGATATTAATTCGACTGTGATTCAAATTCATACATAGACCGTAGGCAGATATCGCCCTGGTATCGGGGATCTTGTGCAGGTATTGCTAAAAATAATTCTCAAGTTCGTGATTAGGGCTAATCTATCAGCACATTGAGTTGATAGTTTTCTTGTTCTAAGCGATGATATGCTCCATTTTGTGTAGACACTATCAAATAGAAGGGAGGGGCTAGTGTAAATTGTGCTTTCTAAAGATAAATATGTTTGCTAAAACAGGCTGTAAGCTGATGTCAGTGGCTTTGTGTACACAACAGACCTGTGTATGTTTGTTAAGATGAATGCATTTATAACATATTATAGCATTTTATAACCAAGGTACAGGTGAAGATGAAAAAGAGCCCCAGGTGTGTGGAAACAGATTCCCTTTCTGCTTTTGTCCCATGTGCCCTATTGGGCAGTGAATGGGAACAATGAGAGCAGGGAAGAGCCGTCCACCTGGGACTGAATGGATAGAGTAGTGCGGGCTGCTTCTACTGTCCACGTTTGGTATCCCCCACCCCTGTTACCTAGGAGCATTGCAGGGGGGCCAACAGATACCAAGCAGTGGATGAGAGGGCAGCCCTGAGTACCTGGTCAATACCCCGTGATGCACCCGTCGGAAGGCGTAGGATCAGCCAATGAATCCGGCAGAGAGGGAGATTTTTCGGGTAGAATTCCCGCACCTCTGTCTGTTATCTCTGCCCTTGTGCAATGCAGGATGAATTCTGGTGTCCCAGTGCCGCTGTGGACAGTGTCTCCGTGCCCATATGCTGTTGCTAGAACCAAACGTCTGATCGGGTGTTTCCCGTACCCGGTGTCCGACGTATGCCCGTGTCACGTTCAACGCAGGGTGAGATCCTGATACCGCTGCAGGTAAAGTCTCTCTATTCCTAGAGCCGCTGCGGGAGGTGGGCGCCGGGTCGGGTGATTCCCGTGCCTCCGTGTTAATTACGCGTCCACGTCCCGCTGTTAAAAGGATGACGTACGTTTCACAACATGCTTGTTCACATCCGTAGCGTAAAGGGGGCTGGTGTCTTATTTAAGGACGAAGTTGTCAAAGTAATAATTGTTTGATTACATATTCAATTAAGTAAATGGTTCCTAAGCTGGAGAAGGGTCTATCATTCTCTGTTGGTCAGGTGTTGCAAGGAAAAGGGAGATTTGGGAGTTATCAAGCTAAAAGCCTCTCGGAAGCTGGACAATTTTGTATAGGATGTTTCTACCCTTAGATCCCTATCGGAGTATGCACTTAATAAACTGCTAAATGTTAAGTGATATATATGAGATTCTAAGAGTATAGGTAACCGAGAGAGCAGTAAAATCCACGCATATTTACATATAAGTAACACAAAGTAATGATGTCCATGTTGCAATAATATATGTTCTCTTCAAGGAGAGCAATAATGTTTTTTAATATTTAAAAAAATATATGTAGTTAAAGGTGAAGTATATAAATTATAATAAATGAATTAATAAAGATCTGACATGAAATATTGCGTATATATCTGTTATGTGAGAGAGAAGGGTGCATTTAAGGATATAGATTTGGTGGAAATCCACCCTTATAGTATAATTGGAAAGGGTGGTGATGCGAACTGACAGGTTCATTAATCTTAATCATCCTATAAATCAGCCTATAAGTGCTGTCCATAACTTCTTTGCGCATTAGTTTAAACGGGCGCACTATGTGTGTGGTACCGTTTGTTGGGGTGATTACGAAATTTAATTGTATATAATATACTGTAATGTGTCCAAGTTAAATAGTGTGTCGATAGTGACGGTGTGAGTGTCAGTGAGAATGCAGGTGAGCTGCAGTAAATATTTCTAAATAAAATAAAAATCAGTGGGAAGTGAAAAAAATAAAAAAAAGGAAGAATATGAAAACAAAACATCCCTGATTCGTTACTGTGAATATAAGCTATGTGTAAAGATGAGTGTGAGTGATGAGCCAATAATTATTGAAAGTATAATACTAATGATAATTAAAAATTGTAATAGTGTAGCTAAGAAAAAATCTGTATTTGTGTGAAAAAAAGAGGAGTAATACAGTGAATAGTTTATTAGTAACTGGGAATCCAAAAACGAAAAGTAATGATTATTATTCAATTTACATGGGGAGCAGTGCTTATGTGTATGGGGAATAAGGAAAGTGTCCGGTGATAAAAATAGTTAGTAGCAAACCATAAAAATTATATAGTATGATATAAATTAATGAGCAGGGGTAATTAAGATGACTGTACGTGTTAACATGCAAGTGAAAAAAAAAGTTATTTGAGGTATATCCTTAGATACTAAGTTATGCTGTAGTTTAGTCATGCTGATATTCATCCTTTAGATTGAGATTATCCAATAAAACTTATATGCTCTCATCACTAAACAGGGCAATATGATATAAATCAAATAGATGCAGAATTGCGTTGAGATCATACTTCAAATCAAAATTGTCCAATCAAAACGAATAAACTCTCATCACTGGGAGATACATTATGCCAGATATGGCAGTATAGTGTAAAGAATATTCATTCCTATTAATAGTCTGGACATACATAAACATGTAAAAACCCTGGTATATTCAGGGAGCATTACTAACATGTATTGCATATTTACTGCATAAATTGCAGGTATAGCCTGAAATAGCTGGTAAAGGTCAAATGAGATATTGACGGAAAGGAGATGAAACATAGGTATGAGGGATCCTGTGGATAGGAAGGGTACAAAGATTAGTTAGAATATTAGTTAGCTTAATGGGTTTCTGAGTCATAGTATATAGAGCTATGGGCAGCTAATAGACTGCTAAGGAGAAGATAGAGTGGATCTTAGGTGGGGAGAAAAACTCAAAAATTGATGTTTTCATTTAGACCTCCAGGTGCCATTGTGTTCAATTTAAAAATCCACTTGCTTTCCAATTTTTGCAGTTATCTAAAGGTGTCCCCTCCTCTTATACCCATCCGTAACCTCTCAAGACAGAAGAACTTCAATCCTTGGAGGGATTTTGAGTGTTTCTTTTGGAAATGCCTTGCAACAGTGGTAATTCTCCTAAACCGCATGGAGTCTGCTTCAACGTTCCTAATGTTGCCTAGATGTTCCATTATCCGTATTTTGACCATTCTAGTGGTCATACCCACGTATAGCATTTTACATGGGCATTGGATGCAATAGATAACGTTATTCGTTTGGCAGTTGGAGAACTCCTTCGTTCGTAGCCCCTCTCCATCCCTGTCCTTGATGTCAGGCCTTGTTTCAACATATGCACAGGCAGCACATGATCCACACGGATAGGTGCCCTTGATCTTATCTTCCCGTTTCGGTAATCGGCAGAAGTGACTTCTAACCAATTTGTCTCCAATACTGGGTGATTTCTTCCAACTCATCGATACAGTTGGACCGAGATTGACGGCCAAGTCGGAGTAATTGAGTAATAAGGGCCAGTGTTTGTTAATAACTCCCCTAATTTCTTTCCACTCTTGGCAGAAGTCACCCACAAATCGAATTGCTGGTTTCGCTGAGGAGTCTCTCAGTTGTTTTGATCTTCCGCTTTCTTGGAAGATGATGGACTGCCTATTAGTGTTGAGAAGGCATCTACTGGCTCTCTTGATACACCTCATACTATATCCTCTTTCCCGTAGTCTACCAGTCAATTCCTTGCTTTTGGTCTTAAACACATCGTCGTCTGAGCAATTGCATCTTAATCTCAGGAATTCACCTCTAGGGATATTCCGAACTGTGGCGGGTAAATGCGAGCTGGTACTAAGTAATAAGCTGTTTGTGGCAGTTTTCTTCCTATATAATTCTGTTGCCAACATGTTATCTTTATCCCTGTAAATTCTGAGGTCCAGGAATGGGATAGATTCCCTACTGATCTCATATGTGAGTTTCAGATTTAAGTCATTCCTATTCAACTGTTGAATAAAATCTTTCAATGACTCAGCATCACCCTCCCAGATGACAAAAATTTCATCTATATATCGCATCCAAGTTATTATCTTGCTAGTGAAGGGTTCATTGGTCTCGTTAAATACCACCTCCTTCTCCCACCAGCCCAGATATAAGTTAGCATACGTAGGCGCGCATGCCGCGCCCATGGCTGTTCCACGGGTCTGGGTGTAGAATACGTCAGCAAATGTGAAGATATTTTTATGGAGGACAAAGTGCAAGAGTCGCAGTAGGAAGGAATTAAAGTCACTGGGCCCTTCCATTTGGAGAAAATATTCTACCGCGGCAAGACCCCTTTCGTGGTTAATACTGCTATATAGTGACTCAACATCAGGAGATAGTTATCCTCCAGTTTTACATCATGTAGTTTCAAAATAACATCCCCCGTGTCACGTGTGTAGGAGGGTGGTGCGGTTACATGTTTCCGCAAATGAGTATCAATAAAGATACTAGCCTTCTCCGATACCCCCCCTATCCCGGACACTATCGGTCTTCCTGGAGGATTGTTCACATCCTTGTGGACCTTAGGTAAAAGGTAGAAAGTTGGGGTTCTAGGATGGTCTACTCGTAAGAAGTCATATTCCTGTCGCGTGATAACATTGTCCTTCAGAGCTTTTTCAGTGAGTCGATTAAGAGCTATTCTACAGTTGTCAGTTGGATTGAATAGTGTTTTAGTATAGCACTGGGAGTCACTGAGTTGCTTCATGGCCTCCTGAATGTACTTTTCTTTTGGCCATAGGACAATGTTGCCCCCTTTGTCGGAGGGTTTTATGATCACATCCCCCCAACTTCTGATCTCATTCAGCGCTCTTCGTTCCCCTTTAGTGAGATTGTCCATATACCTTGATCTCTTCCTTCGTATCTCATCCAGATCCTTACTGACCATGTCCATAAAGATCTTTACCTCTGGACAGATCTGGTCTTGTGGGAAGAAGGTTGATCTTTTCTTACAGATAGTTCTAGTCCCCATTTGAATCTCTCTCGGAGTGCTTTCCATAGAGAGTTCTTCTAATATCGAGATCATCTCCTGGTCCTGTTCCGTAAGCTCTCCGGATGCGATCATCCCTTCATAATCATGGGTGCTATATATATCTTGCGGCAATGATGGGAGGGATGTGGTCAATCTTTCTGTTTGTTCCATCATTTTATTAGCATAGAACTTGGTCAGTAACAGTTTACGACAGAAGAGTTTTGTATCTTTCTCCCATTGAAAGCGATTGAAGGTCTTCTGTGGGGCAAAGGATAGACCTTTCCTAAGGACAGAATCTTGGTCTCTCGTTAGTACATGTTCCGAGAGATTAATGATTTTAAGAGAAGATTCTCCCATCAATATTTCCTGTTGTTTATCTTTCTTCTCGGGTATCTGTGTGTGGTTGGTGTTTCCCACCTTTGGGGATCTTGATTTCCCCTTTGTCCCCCTCCGTGTCTTCCTTTTACGGGGCGACCTCTGGTCCCCCGCCCTGCCCCTAAAAAAGGGTCCTGTTCCAAAACGTATTGTCTTCTGGGGTTCGAGCTACTGGCCTCATAGGTGTCCTCCCGTCCTGATGATTCTATTTCAGATAATGTGTACATTTCCTGATTTCTCTGTCTAGGAGTGATATCTCTCTGTTTCTTATTGCTCCATCTGAAGATGTTGTTACTCAGGAAAACTCTTTTATCCCGTAGATATTTGGATCTTTTCCTTTCGATGATGGTGTCCTCATAGCTTTCTAGTTCCTTCTCTTGTTTCTCAAACAGTTTCTGAAATTGAGTGTCTTTTTCCCAGATCTCCAAACTTTTGCTAAGTTTTTCTATCTCCTTGTCACATTCCTCTAAAACAAGGTTATCATGCTTCACCAGTATGTTCATCAATTCCTGAGAGCACTTGAGCAAGCAGTTCTCCCATTCCTTATTCAGATTATCTGAGATCAGATTAAACGCTGGGAACAATCTAGGTCTTAGACCCCTTGGAGAGATTTTGTTTTTCATATAATTCTCCAAACTGGTCAGGTCCCATCTAGTTCGTATCTGTCTCTGTAGTAATTGTTTGAGTTTGAGCAGATCATCCTCCCATTTAGGATCCATTTCCTGTTGTACTGTGTTGTCCGGGAAAATATTGCTCAAGTCCCCCATTTTACGTCTACCATTTAAGGCGTCTCTTAAAGAGAAATTCGCCATTGTTGATGACAATTCTGCTGCTTTAGACACCAGAAACCTGTTCAATTTGCTTACAAGTGTTGTAAATATATGTTAAATTTATCACCGTGCAAGAGTCTTGAAAGCTGAGACAAAGACTAGCTTATTTAATCCCAACAAAACAACCCCCTTCCCCCCTTTTTTTGCCTAGATATAAATTTACTATATATAATATTTAATCTACACTCTTATCTTATATAGAACTTTCAAGGCTTGGAATTTTCACCCACAGGCATTTACAACAAGGCATGACTACAATCATTTTAGAATGTATGGCATTTATTGATATGTAGACAGTATCACTGTGAGTTTTGCATCACATTCAGTCTCCACAATAGAAAGTAAACATGTTAAAAATAAAACCTGTTTCAGACGGCGTTTTGTTGCTATCATTAAGGCTGCAAAGTTATAGTGTAAAGCACTCACAATGCAAACTGAATAGCCAGGAATTCAGGACCTGACGTAATGCTGGTCAACACAACCACAAGAATTACTCTCCGTTCCAAGGGTGTTGTTGCGTACATTATACACTACAGTGATCTGTGTGAAGTGCTGCAGTTCAGAATCATATGTACTCAAATTTTATTAAATACATCAGGCTGGAGATTGGTGGACATTAATGATCAGCATTCTGTCAGGGGGGAAAAAATGCATACTATAAATCCCTGAATCGACGATTCCAATAATTTTTTGGTCGGAATTGAGAATTTCCAACATGTTGGATTTCCACGGTCCCAAGTCCGAGGCATCTGGAGAATTCGGAATTGCCCTGATACTCCCATGACATATCGGCCCTTTAACCACTTAACTGGTTAATATTTTTTTTAGAAAAAAAGGCCCCAACATTGTAATTTTTTTTTTTTATCAAATCCTATATAATAAAAGGTTACATGCTCCTAACCTCTGTTATGTGTGCTGGTGGCCACTAGAGGCCGCACCAGAGACCAAATTACTCCTATGGGTGCTAAAAATGAAAGGGATAATACAGGGAAATGTTACAGCCTGCTACTAATTAATTAAAAATACTGATCTGACTGTTTCACCCTTGCTGCATATGGAGAGAGGGTGCTGAGGAGAGAGAGAGAGTGAGGGTAGGGGTAGGTTTTTGGTGTGGCTGTTGCCATTTATAACGAGCTCTGTTCGACCGACAAACACGCACCCTATATACACTGCACTTCCCACCATATACTGCCCCTATAAACACAGCACTCCCATCCTCTTCCATATTTTGCACCACCACCATATACTTCCCCTATATACACACTGCACCCCCATACCCCTCCATATCGTGCCCCCAATGTACAGAACACCCCCCTCCTCCATATACTGCTCCCGCCATATACCGCATACTCTGCACCCCCTCCTGCATATACTATGATGCAACCCCAGGTTACTTGCCATCCTAGGACTGCAGCGTGACTCCCGACTGTCTGTGGATCCTCGGAAGCTTGGGCCTGGTAGTTGTGTCCTCCTTATACCCCCCTGTCGCCAGGCCTCACTGTGTGCACACACAGGGTCATAGCTACACCATCCTGGCTCAGTAGCTGCATCTCATTGCAGTGTGTTATGCCCACTGACACATGCCTAGCATTCTGAGAGCACTAGCTCACCCCAAACTACTTCACAAAACACAACAACACACTTGCTTTGCCGCACACACACCTGTGGTACATTGTTCGCACAGGTCTGCACACTGCGTTGACCAGGACATATGTTCCAATATCAAAGTAGGGATTTACCACCTAAATCGGGACAGCTGGGAGGGACAGTATAACCTATGTCCTAACGTAATAATACGACATTAATAATATCCTTACCATGTCCTATTTTATTCACAGACTTTTCTCTTGCAACCAGAAAGTCACCTGGAGATGAGAAAACTGTATTAATAATCTCTAACAGCATTATCCATGTTCACATCACTAGTAGTATAGAGCTGTATGTTTCCTACAGATTTAAAGAGTCCACTTGTTTCCTGTTTGACCCATTCCTTTGCTCAACGTACTGTATATATGCCTTACAGAACATATAGAAATGGGAAATGTGTTAAAAAAGAATAAAAAAATGCTTTGTACAAAATGTTGCAAATAAAAACACCATTTCCTTTACAAATAATCCCGATAACGGGAAGCAGTCAGGATCCCGGTTGTCGGTATCCCGGCAGTCAGAATACAGACGGCAGAATACCGACCGCCTTCTGAATGCCGACACCGGCATCCAAAAGAGTACAACATCCCAGTGCCGGAATACAGACAGGATCCTGAACGAGGAGGCACTAGGCCACAAGTCAGGGAAGCCGCGGGAGAGGTGGTTAGGTTTAAACTGGGTGGGGTTAGAGTTAGGCTGCGTCCCAGGGGGGTGGGGTTAGTCTGCGGGGAGGGGGTTAGGCTACAGGGAGGGAGGGGGGGTTGGGGTTAGGCTACAGGGAGGGAGGCGGGGTTGGGGTTAGGCACCCCCCTCGGAGGGTTAGGGTTAAGCTAGGGGCAGTGGCGTAACTACTGCCCCCGCAGCCCTCGCGGTGGCTTGGGGGCGAGGGGCTGCGGGGGCGCCACTGATTTACAGCAGACTGACATGCGGACGAGCGTCCGCATGTCAGTCTGCAGTCTCCTTCCCTCCGCCGCTTTTTGGAGGGACACAGAGAGGGCACAGCGCGCCTCCCTGTGTCCCTCCTGCTGCATCATCTCCGGCGGCCGCGGGTCTAATAGGGGGAAGTGCCGTCCGTGAGCTCTAATTGGCTCACGAACCGGCACTTCCCCCTATTAGACCCGCGGCCGCCGGAGATGATGCAGCAGGAGGGACACAGGAGAGGTGAGCTGTGCCCTCCGTGTCCCTCCAAAAAGCGGGGGGGGGGGGGGGGGGGGGGGATATCTGGCACTGGGGCATATATGGCACTGGGGGGAATATCTGGCACTGGGGGGGAATATCTGGCACTGGGGGAATATATGGCACTGGGGGGGGAATATCTGGCACTGGGGCATATATGGCACTGGGGGGGAATATCTGGCACTGGGGGCATATATGACACTGGGGGGGAATATCTGGCACTGGGGGCATATATGGCACGGGGGGAATATCTGGCACTGGGGGCATATATGGCACTGGGGGGGAATATCTGGCACTGGGGGCATATTTGGCACTGGGGGGGAATATATTGCACTGTAGGCATATGTGGCACTGGGGGGCATATGTGGCACTGGGGGGGGATATCTGGCACTGGGGGCATATATGGCACTGGGGGGGGGAATATCTGGCACTGGGGGCATATATGGCACGGGGGGAATATCTGGCACTGGGGGTATATATGGCACTGGGGGGGAATATCTGGCACTGGGGGCATATTTGGCACTGGGGGGAATATATGGCACTGTGGGCATATGTGGCACTGGGGGGCATATGTGGCACTGGGGGGGAATATCTGGCACTGGGGGCATATATGGCACTTGGGGGGGGGAATATCTGGCACTGGGGGCATATATGGCACGGGGGGGAATATCTGGCACTGGGGGCATATATGGCACTGGGGGCATATATGGCACTGGGGGGGAATATCTGGCACTGGGGGCATATATGGCACTGGGGGCATATATGGCACTGGGGGCATATCTGGCACTGGGGGCATATCTGGCACTGGGGGCATATGTGGCACTGGGGGGGAATATCTGGCACTGGGGGCATATGTGGCACTGGGGGGGTATATGTGTACCTGGCACATGGGGGGGGGGGGCTATATTTGGCACTGGGGCATGTGAGTACCTGGCACCGTGGGGGAATATCTGGCACTGGGGACATATGTGGCACTGGGAGCACAGCCCTAGCAACAAGGACTACCTCCTAGCAACGAGCATGACACCCAGTGCATGAAACACCTGGCAACGAGCATGACACCCAGTGCATGAAACCCCTGGCAACGAGCATGACACCCAGTGCATGAAACCCCTGGCAACGAGCATGACACCCTGAGCATGAAAACCCCTGGCACCGTGCATGGAACCAAGAGCATGAAACCCCTGGCAACGAGCATGACACCCAGTGCATGAAACCCCTGACAACGAGCAGGTAATTGAAAAGTAATTAGAAGCCTTACTGTAGGACTTAATGTGTAATGGGCATTACGGTGTGTGGCATAACGT
Source organism: Pseudophryne corroboree (assembly GCF_028390025.1). Classification (NCBI taxonomy): domain Eukaryota; kingdom Metazoa; phylum Chordata; class Amphibia; order Anura; family Myobatrachidae; genus Pseudophryne; species Pseudophryne corroboree. Next base: position 63,092,066 of record NC_086451.1, read on the forward strand.
ATCACGGACATTGCGGTGTGTGTCATAATGTGTCACAGGCATTACGGTGTATGGTATACTATATCGCGGGCATTGTGATATGTGGTATAATGTCTCAGGGTCATTGCAGTGTGTGGCATAATGTATCACGGACATTGCGGTGTGTGTCATAATGTGTCACAGACATTGTATGTGCTATAATGTATCAGGGGCATTGCAGTGTGTAGCATAATGTATAACTGGCATTGCGATTCCTGTCATAATGTGTCACAGGCATTACGGTGTGTGGCATAATGTGTCACAGGCATTACGCTGTGTGGCATAATGTGTCGGGGGCATTACAGTGTGTGCATATTGTGTCATGTGCATTATTGTGTGCGGCATAATGTCTAAGGGCCATTGCAGTATGTGGCATAATGTATACTGGGCATTACTATAAGGAGGAAAAATTACAAATAATGTAAGGGGCATGAATCAGGATTATTTTTCTTTCCTGTGGTGGCCAACGTATGGGCGTGCAGGTTGCAAAACTGGGGTATAAGGTAGTCTTTTCCTGCAATGCCACGCCCCTTTATGCGAAACCACGCCCATTCCAACGAAACCACGCCCATTTTTTTTGCCGCGCGCGCATATTTATCCCTTTCTTGCCCCCAATTATGGAGCATGAAAGGGGGGGGGGGGGGGCGCCGAAGAATTTTTGGGCTTGGGGGAGAAAAATTTCTAGTTACGCCACTGGCTAGGGGATTGGGTAGAGGGTGGAACACCCCTTACTCGCCCCTGACGGCTTATTAACAATCAGGATCCCGGCATTGGCATTACGAGCGTCGGGATCCCAAGTGCCGGCTAATCATACTGATCCCCCCGATAAGGTGTGTGGTGGGCTGCTCTGATTGGCTGAATCTGTTAAGCCAGTCAAGAGAAAAGAAAGCAACATGGATAGTACAAACAACAATAACCACAATCACAATGTCGCCTCCATTCCCTGTAATTCAAGAGGGTCTGATTGTTGGGCATCAGGAGAAGGTGTTTATATATAGTTTTGATGCTCTGTATTGTGATTGTGATGAAATGTCCCTTTAAGCAGGGATTGTGGTGTTTAAAGTATAGAACAACAATGCCATTACCTTTGTCACTGAAGACGCCTTTCTCAAAGAAGAAGCGGATCTTGTCTCCACTGCTAAGGAAATAATCAGCACTTCCCTGACAGGGGAACAATGGAGAGACAGGTTACACCCTCAGACACATCAATAATGAGCCCATTCGCCAAACTCTTCTGTCTGAATAGCAGGCTGCATGCCCCTGACCTCAGGAAAATGTTTCACATTTTTTTGTGGGTCAGGAGGGACAAACACAACAGATAGAATATATCATGCAGCGTTTATTCTGTCAGTAAATTTACTGACAGGAAAAAGTATTTTTTGGCCATAAAAAAATAAAATAATCTACTGACAACAATACCAAACTGCAATAACTCCATAAGTAAGCATGATCTTTGGTTTGGCCTTAAGGATGTGTGTTCAGTAGATTACTGCAGTCCCCTTCGTCTACAATGTATTAAGCTTGATCCCCAATAGCTGCACGTCAGGTTGAGATAGATATTATAGCATGCAGGCTACAATACTGCAATCTTTGGATGCCTCTGGTAGTTTTCTCTTGGACGTGTGCCGCCAGACAAGGTAGGCCCAAACCCAGAAGAAAAGTGATAGCTTTTGCCATGATTTTACTATTTATATTTAGTTTTTGCCTGGACAAGCTCATATCGGCAAGAGTCATTTAATGAATAGCCTTGAATATGAATAATTAATGATTGTTAATTTTCTGGTCTGTACTGGGAGGCTTGATAAATGGTACCCATAGGAGAGTTGGTTATATCCAGCAGAATCACCCACCTGGGCTCTCAGTTGCTCCTCTTGTTGTGTGGAGAACTCAGTTCGGCAGTGAAGAGGCACATCCATGTCTTGTAATATCCGGAAGATTTCTTCCTTCATGGCTTTGCACTCTTCATGGCTGAACAATCCCTCCAAAACCAGGAACCCATCTTCGCGGAACTGCAAAAATTAATTATCTTATTTTTTCTGTTATATAATGGATGTTTCAGCCGCCAATTATGCCGTCATCATTGCAAACTCAACCATGATTGATAATGGTCCACCATTGTCATGTCACGAACAGGAAGCACTGTATTAGAGGCAGCTACTAAATACTACTTAGAGTAAAAAATATATAAAAAAAATGAATGTGTACATGTCATTAAATAAAATAAACCGTATTTTATGAAAGACATCTCAAGAGAACATTGCAGGTTTTCTCTATAACATGGAAATAAGTTAAAGTGAACCTGTCACCCACAGACACAGTGGGTGCAGCCATTTTGTAGACAATCAATATTCATCTTATGAATTCCCTAGGAACCAAGCATAGGGGGCAATTCAATTAAAATTGAAGCCCGTAATGCCCTATCGGAACATTGTGGAAATGCTGGTAATGGCAGCACATGGCAGACACGACAGCCTCCATTATGGTGTACAGCGAAAGGAGCGATAAAGCTCTGTCACACACCACGGATAACTGAATTGCCCCGATAATGTCACTTGGCAGGAGTACTTTTGTTAGGTAACTGAATTGCCCTGGTGATGTCACCTGATGGGTGTACTTGGCTTGGGTAACTGAATTGCCCTGATAATGTCACCTGACTGGTCTACTTTGGTTCGGTAACCGAATTGCCCCGATAATGTCACCTGACGGGTGTACAGTACTTTGGTTGGTAACTGAATTGCCCCGATAATGTCACCTGACGGGTGTACAGTACTTTGCTTGGGTAACTGAATTGCCCCGATAATGTCACCTGGCTGGTCTACTTTGGTTGGGTAACGGAATTGCCCCAATAATGTAACCTGACTGGTCTACTTTGGTTGGGTAACGGAATTACCCCGATAATGTCACCTGACTGGTCTACTTTGGTTGGGTAACGGAATTGCCCCGATAATGTCACCTGGCTGGTCTACTTTGGTTGGGTAACTGAATTGACCCAATAATGTCACCTGACAGGTGTACTTTGGTTGAGCCCACTATATGGCTGCCATAGATGTGTTGGCTGAGACAAAAGTATAAAACAAATATATACAAATAAGCACATATTGCATATGTATAAATGGTTCAGCGCACATAGGGCATGATTCACATTTGTAAGTAAAGCAAAAAAGCAAGCAACTGGCCAAAACCATGTCGCACTTCATGTGGGGCAGATGTAACGTGCAGCCAGTTAGATTTGGGTGGGTTACATTTTTTTCTGTGCAGGGTAAATACTGGCTGCTTTTGCATGTAGCCAGCCAAGAGTAGTTACCAGCCTCATATCTCCATAACTGTTGACAATGCAACTATCCACCCTACCCCACAAGCTCGCTGCCTAGGTGTCACCCTTGACTCTAAACTGTCCTTTGTTTCACACATTCAATCTGTCTCTAAATCATGTTACATGCACCTTAAAAACATATCCAAAATACGCCCTTATCTTACACAAGACACTGCAAAGACTCTTATCCATGCACTCATCAACTCCTGCATTGATTATTGCAATAGTCTCCTAACTGGTCTTCCCAAACATAGGCTCTCACCTCTACAATCCATTTTAAATGCAGCTGCGAGGCTAATCTTCCTCGCTAGACGTTCTTCGTCCGCTGATCCGCTCTGTCAGTCCCTCCATTGGTTACCGGTATTCTACCGTGTTAAATATAAAATACGTTTACTTACATACAAGGCTATTAACCAAACTACACCAACATACATCTCCTCACTCATCTCAAAATATCTCCCTACCAGACCTCTCCGCTCTGCACAAGATCTGCGTCTCTCATCCACATGTATTACCTGTTCCCACTCAAAATTATAGGACTTTACCCGGGCTGTGGAATGCCCTCCCACGCACAATAAGACTCTCCTCTAGTCTCCAAACCTTTAAACGTTCCCTGAAAACTCACCTCTTCAGACAAGCCTACCAAATTCCAGACCCACCCACATAACCTTCAATGCTTCCCTATCCAGTTACATCCTCTCTGTACAGTCCACATAACCTCACATGTTGTCATCCAACATTGCTGGGTGATCATATCATACAACTCATTAAGAACCTAACAATCTGGTGGACCATTATGCAATAGGTAGCATCTATCCTTGTGTATCAATGCCATTTCCCTATAGATTGTAAGCTTGCGAACAGGGCCTTCCTACCTCTATGTCTGTCTGTCTTTGCCCAGTTTTATTCTATAACTGTTGTTCTAATTGTAAAGCACAACGGAATATGCTGCACTATGGGGGTAATTCCAAGTTGATTGCAGCAGGAATTTTGTTAGCAGTTGGGCAAAACCATGGCCCTCATTCCGAGTTGTTCGCAGTGCACACGCTAAGCCGCCGCCCTCTGGGAGTGAATCTTAGCTTAGCAGAATTGCGAACGAAGTATTCGCAATATTGCGAAAAGATTTTTCTTTGCAGTTTCTGAGTAGCTCGAGACTTACTCTTCCAGTGTGAACAGTTCAGTGCTTGTCGTTCCTGGTTTGACGTCACAAACACACCCAGTGTTCGTCCAGACACTCCCCCGTTTCTCCAGCCACTCCCGCGTTTTTCCCAGAAACGGCAGCGTTTTTTCACACACTCCCATAAAACGGGCAGTTTCCGCCCAGAAACACCCACTTCCTGTCAATCACACTACGATCAGCAGAACGAAGAAAAAACCTCGTAATGCCGTGAGTAAAATACCAAACTTCTTAGCAAATTTACTTGGCGCAGCCGCAGTGCGAACATTGCGCATGCGCAGTTAGCGGAAAATCGCACCGATGCGAAGGAAAAGAACGAGCGAACAACTCGGAATGAGGGCCCATGTGTACTGCAGGGGGGGCAGATTTAACATGTGCAGAGAGAGTTAGATTTGGGTGTGGTGTGTTCAATCTGCAATCTAATTTGCAGTGTAAAAATAAAGCAGCCAGTATTTACCCTGCACAGAAATAAAATAACCCACCCAAATCTAACTCTCTCTGCACATGTTATATCTGCCTCCCCATTCAGTGCACATGGTTTTGCCCAACTGCTAAAAAAATTCCTGCTGCGATCAACTTGGAATTAGCCCCTATATAAGAAACTGCTAATAATAAAGATTTTACTTACCGGTAAATCTATTTCTCGTAGTCCGTAGTGGATGCTGGGGACTCCGTAAGGACCATGGGGAATAGACGGGCTCCGCAGGAGACATGGGCACTTTAAGAAAGAATTTAGATTCTGGTGTGCTCTGGCTCCTCCCTCTATGTCCCTCCTCCAGACCTCAGTTAGAGAAACTGTGCCCGGAAGAGCTGACAGTACAAGGAAAGGATTTTGATAATCCAGGGCAAGATACATACCAGCCACACCAATCACACCGTATAACTTGTGATAACCTTACCCAGTTAACAGTATGAACAACAACAGAGCATCAGTTCAACCCTGATGCAACTATAACATAACCTTTATTTAAGCAATAACTATATACAAGCATTGCAGAAGAAGTCCGCACTTGGGACGGGCGCCCAGCATCCACTACGGACTACGAGAAATAGATTTACCGGTAAGTAAAATCTTATTTTCTCTAACGTCCTAGTGGATGCTGGGGACTCCGTAAGGACCATGGGGATTATACCAAAGCTCCCAAACGGGCGGGAGAGTGCGGATGACTCTGCAGCACCGATTGAGCAAACACAAGGTCCTCCTCAGCCAGGGTATCAAACTTGTAGAACTTTGCAAAAGTGTTTGAACCTGACCAAGTAGTCGCTCGGCAAAGCTGTAATGCCGAGACCCCTCGGGCAGCTGCCCAAGAAGAGCCCACCTTCCTTGTGGAATGGGCCTTAACCGATTTAGGCAGCGGCAATCCAGCCGCAGAATGAGCCTGCTGAATCGTGTTACAGATCCAGCGAGCAATAGTTTGCTTTGAAGCAGGCGCCCCAAGCTTGTTGGAAGCATACAGGATAAACAAAGATTCTGTTTTCCTGACCCTAGCCGTTCTGGCTACATAAACCTTCAAAGCCCTGACCACATCAAGTAACTCGGAATCCTCCAAGTCAGTAGTAGCCACAGGCACCACAATAGGTTGGTTTATATGAAAGGATGCATCACTTTCGGCAGAAATTGTGGGCGGGTCCGCAATTCTGCTCTATCTGCATGGAAAACCAGATAGGGGCTTTTATGTGACAAAGCCGCCAATTCTGACACACGCCTAGCCGAAGCCAAGGCTAGTAGCATGACCACCTTCCACGTGAGATATTTCAATTCCACCGTTTTGAGTGGTTCAAACCAGTGGGATTTCAGGAAACTCAACACCTCGTTAAGATCCCAAGGTGCCACTGGAGGCACAAAAGGGGGCTGAATATCCCTTTACAAACGTCTGAACTTTAAGTAGAGAAGCCAGATCTTTTTGAAAGAAAATGGATAGGGCCGAAATCTGGACCTTAATGGAACCCAATTTTAGGCCCAAAGTCACTCCCGACTGTAGGAAGTGAAGGAAACGGCCCAGCTGGAATTCCTCCGTAGGGGCATTCCTGGCCTCACACCAAGCAACATATTTTCGCCATATACGGTGATAATGTTGAGCCGTCACGTCCTTCCTAGCCTTTATCAGCGTAGGAATAACCTCATCCGGAATGCCTTTTTCTGCTAGGATCCGGCGTTCAACCGCCATGCCGTCAACGCAGCCGCGGTAAGTCTTGGAACAGACAGGGCCCCTGTTGCAACAAGTCCTGTCTTAGAGGCAGAGGCCACGGGTCCTCTGTGAGCATTTCTTGCAGATCTGGATACCAAGTCCTTCTTGGCCAATCCGGAACAATGAGTATTGTTCTCACTCCTCTTTTTCTTATGATTCTCAGCACCTTGGGTATGAGAGGAAGAGGAGGAAATACATAGACCGACTGGAACACCCACGGTGTCACCAGTGCGTCCACAGCTATCGCCTGAGGGTCTCTTGACCTGGCGCAATACCTCTGTAGCTTTTTGTTGAGGCGGGATGCCATCATGTCCACCTGTGGCAGTTCCCACCGACTTGCAATCTGCGTGAAGACTTCTTGATGAAGTCCCCACTCTGCCGGGTGGAGGTCCTGCCTGCTAAGGAAGTCTGCTTCCCAGTTGTCCACTCCCGGAATGAACACTGCTGACAGTGCGCTTACGTGATTCTCCGCCCAGCGAAGAATTCTGGTGGCTTCCACCATCGCCACCCTGCTCCTTGTGCCGCCTTGGCGGTTTACATGAGCCACTGCGGTGATGTCTGACTGAATCAGAATCGGTTGGTCGCGAAGCAGGGTCTCCGCTTGACGTAGGGCGTTGTATATTGGCCCTTAGTTCCAGGATGTTGATGTGAAGGCAAGTTTTCTGACTTGACCACAGACCTTGGAAATTTCTTCCCTGTGTGACTGCCCCTCACCCTCGGAGGCTTGCATCCGTGGTCACCAGGACCCAGTCCTGAATGCCGAATCTGCGGCCCTCGAGAAGGTGAGCACTCTGCAGCCACCACAGGAGAGACACCCTGGCCCTGGGGGATAGGGTGATTAACCGATGCATCTGAAGATGTGATCCGGACCATTTGTCCAGTAAATCCCATTGAAAGGGCCTCGCATGGAACCTGCCGAAGGGAATGGCCTCGTATGATGCCACCATCTTTCCCAGGACTCGCGTGCAATGATGCACCGACACCTGTTTTGGTTTTAATAGGTTTCTGACCAGTGTCATGAGTTCCTGAGCCTTCTCCATCGGGAGATAAACCCTTTTCTGGTCTGTGTCCAGAATCATGCCCAGGAAAGGCAGACGAGTCGTAGGAATCAACTGCGATTTTGGAATATTTAGAATCCAGCCGTGTTGTCGTAACACTTCCAGAGAGCGTGCTACGCTGATCAGCAACTGCTCTATTGACCTCGCTTTTATGAGGAGATCGTCCAACAATGGGATAATTGTGACCCCTTGCTTCCGCAGGAGTACCATCATTTCCGCCATTACCTTGGTAAATATTCTCGGTGCCGTGGAGAGACCAAACGGCAACGTCTGAAATTGGTAATGACAATCCTGTACCACAAATCTGAGGTACGCCTGATGAGGTGGATAAATGGGGACATGAAGGTATGCATCCTGTATGTCCAGAGACACCATAAAATCCCCCCCTTCCAGGCTTGCGATGACCGCTCTGAGCGTTTCCATCTTGAACTTGAACCTTTTCAGGTATATGTTCAGGGATTTTAAATTCAATATGGGTCTGACCGAACCGTCCGGTTTCGGTACTACAAACATGGTCGAATAATAACCCCTTCCTTGCTGAAGGAGGGGAACCTTGACCACCACCTGTTGAAGATACAATTTGTGAATTGCAGTTAACACTATTTCCCTCTCGAGGGGGGAAGCTGGCAGGGCCGATTTGAGGTATCGTGAGGGGACATCTCTTCGAATTCCAGCTTGTATCCCTGAGACACAATATCTATTGCCCAGGGATCCAACTGGGAGTGAACCCACTTGTGGCTGAAATTTCGGAGACGCACCCCCACCGGGCCTAGCTCCTCCTGTGGAGCCCCAGCGTCATGCGGTGGATTTAGTGTAAGCCGGGGAGTACTTCTGTTCCTGGGAACTAGCTGCGTTGTGCAGCTTCCTTCCTCTGCCCCTGGCAAGAAAGGACGCACCTCGGACTTTCTTGCCTTTTTGTGATCGAAAGGACTGCATTTGGTAATACGGTGCTTTCTTATGTTGTGAGGAAACATATGGCAAAAAAATTGACTTTCCAGCTGTAGCTGTGGAGACCAGGTCCGAGAGACCCTCCCCAAACAATTCCTCACCCTTGTAAGGTAAAACCTCCATGTGCCTTTTTGAGTCGGCATCACCTGTCCATTGCCGAGTCCACAGGACCCTTCTGGCAGAAATGGACATAGCATTTATTCTAGAACCCAGTAGACTAATGTCTCTTTGAGCATCTCTCATATATAGGACAGCGTCTTTTATATGCCCCAGGGTCATTAATATAGTATCCTTGTCTAAGGTATCAAGTTCCTCAGACAGGGTGTCCGTCCATGCTGCTACAGCACTACACACCCAGGCCGACGCGATCGCTGGCCTCAGTAAGGTACCTGAATGTGTATAAATGGACTTCAGGGTACCCTCTTGCTTTCTATCCGCAGCATCTTTGAGGGTGGCCGTATCCTGTGACGGCAGGGCTACCCTCTTGGATAAGCGTGTTAAAGCTTTGTCCACCCTAGGGGAGGATTCCCAGCGTAACCTGTCCGTTGGCGGGAAAGGATACGCCATAAGCATCCGTTTGGAAATCTGCAGTTTTTTATCTGGAGATTCCCAAGCCTTTTCACATAACTCATTTAGCTCGTGTGAAGGGGGAAAGGTCACCACCTGCCTTTTTTCCCCATACATATGAACCCTCTTGTCAGGGACTGGGGTTTCCTCTGTGATGTGCAACACATCCTTAATTGCTATAATCATTTAACGGATGGATTTAGCCAATTTAGGCTGTAACTTTGCATCATCGTAATCGACACTGGAGTCAGAATCCATGTCGGTATCTGTGTCAATAATTTGGGATAGTGGGCGCTTCTGAGACCCTGACGGCCTCTGCGACATAGGATCAGGCACGGGCTGAGACCCTGGCTGTCCTAAGGCTTCAGCTTTATCCAACCTTTTATGCAAGGAATTAACATTATCATTTAAAACCTTCCACATATCCATCCAATCAGGTGTCGGCGCCGTCGGCGGAGACACCACATTCATTTGCTCCTGCTCTGTTTCCACATAGCCTTCCTCGTCAAACATGTCGACACAAGCGTACCGACACACCACACACACAGGGAATGCTCTTTTTGAAGACAGTTCCCCCACAAGGCTCTTTGGAGAGACAGAGAGAGAGTATGCCAGCACACACCCCAGCGCTATATAACCCAGGAATAACACAGTAACTTAATGTTAACCCAGTAGCCGCTGTTTATATTGATTTTTGCGCCTAATTATGTGCCCCCCCTCTCTTTTTACCCTCTTCTACCGTGTATCTGCAGGGGAGAGCCTGGGGAGCTTCCTCTCAGCGGAGCTGTGGAGAAAAAATGGCGCTGGTGAGTGCTGAGGAAGAAGCCCCGCCCCCTCAGCGGCGGGCTTCTGTCCCGCTTCAATGTACAATTTTTGGCGGGGGCTCATACATAATATACAGTGCCCAACTGTATATATGCTAAACTTTTGCTAAAGAGGTCCCAATTGCTGCCCAGGGCGCCGCCCCCTGCGCCCTGCACCCTTACAGTGACCGGAGTATGTGAGGTGTGTGTGGGAGCAATGGCGCACAGCTGCAGTGCTGTGCGCTACCTCAGTGAAGACTGGAGTCTTCTGCCGCCGATTTCGAAGTCTTCTTGCTTCTTATGCTCACCCGGCTTCTGTCTTCCGGCTCTGCGAGGGGGACGGCGGCGCGCCTCTGGGATCGGACGACGAGGGTGAGATCCTGTGTACGATCCCTCTGGAGCTAATGGTGTCCAGTAGCCTAAGAAGCAGGACCTATCTTCAGAGAGTAGGGCTGCTTCTCTCCCCTCTGTCCCACGATGCAGGGAGTCTGTTGCCAGCAGAGCTCCCTGAAAATAAAAAACCTAACAAAATACTTTCTTACAGCAAGCTCAGGAGAGCTCACTGAACAGCACCCAGCTCGTCCGGGCACAGATTCAAACTGAGGTCTGGAGGAGGGACATAGAGGGAGGAGCCAGAGCACACCAGAATCTAAATTCTTTCTTAAAGTGCCCATGTCTCCTGCGGAGCCCGTCTATTCCCCATGGTCCTTACGGAGTCCCCAGCATCCACTAGGACGTTAGAGGAAAATAAATGTAGCCCACAAATACTGGACAGCTTTATTTTTACACTGCAATTTAGATTTCAATTTGAACACACTCCACCCAAATCTAACTTTCTCTGCACATGTTACATCACATCTGCCCCATCTGCAGTGCAACATGGTTTTGTCCAGTTGCTTGCATTTTATAGAGAAAGCGCTGACTGGTTGGTAAATTATCGCTCTTCACTTTATCTCTCTCCAAGGATTCATACATCTCACCAATAATGTCTAAAATAAATGACTGTTACTATTTGCTAGTTACTCTTAAACTATAAACATATAGGGGCACATTCAATTAACTGCAGTAAGTTACAACGGCTAATTGACCCGCACAGAGCTATCCAATTAGCCCTGAAGCCGGCACTCATCAGGGAATTTTTTTCCCCCACCTGCCTGAGGCAAGCGTAAAAATTCCCAGATAAAATGCTTAATTTTAGCGATCATGGCTGCAGAAACACATAGGATCCGGAATATGGGGGTCATTCCGAGTTGATCGCTCGCTAGCTGTTTTTAGCAGCCGTGCAAACGCTAAGCCGCCGCCCTCTGGGAGTGTTTTTTTAGCTTAGCAGAAGTGCAAACGAAAAGGATCGTAGAGCGGCTACAAAAAAAAATTGTGCAGCTGTAGAGTAGCTCTGGACCTACTCAGCACTTGCGATCACTTCAGACCATTCCGTTCCGGATTTGACGTCACAAACACGCCCTACGTTCGGCCAGCCACGCCTGCGTTTTTCCTGGCACGCCTGCGTTTTTTGGAACACTCCCTGAAAACGGTCAGTTGACACCCAGAAACGCCCCTTTCCTGTCAATCACTCCGCGGCTGCCATTGCGACTGAAAAGCGTCGCTGGACCTTGTGTAAAAATACATCGCCCGTTGTGAAAGTACGTCGCGCGTGCGCACTGCGACGCATGCGCAGAAGTGCCTCTTTTTCACTTAATCGCTGCGCTGCAAACATTTTTCACTAGCGATCAACTCGGAATGACCCCCTAAGTTCCCAGACCTATCAGTTTTTTGCTGGAAAATGTAAAAATGGGGGAAAATTTTACTCCCCAAAAAAAAGAAAAATAAATAAATCGTCAAATAAGTAAAAAATAAAGTAAAAGAATACAGTTTTTCGTGCCTGAAATATTTGTGGGGCTAATTGAATATCCCCCATAGTAACATCCTATCCCGATAAAAGGGTAGCAAGTATGTTCAGACCTTAGAATAAGAAAGTCAGTTTAGATCAAGCAACCCACAGTTTTATGTGTAGCTAGGACCAATATATAGATTCCAGACATAAATTTAGGCCTCATTATTTTATAATTAAAAGAGCATCACTGAGATTTGACCAAGGGACATTATACTGGGGCAGACCGGACAGTGCAATGGTTAGCATTACTGCCTCACAGTGCTGAGGTCATGGGTTCGATTCCCACCATGGCTCTACCAGTGTGGAGTTTGTATATTCTCCCTGTACTTGTGTGGGTTTCCTCCAGATACTCTGGTTTCTCCAGCAGGGTCCACAGGTTATCCACAGGATAACAATGGGATATGATGGAGCGACAGCGGATTGGCACCAAATGATCAAAAGCTTTCAGGCCTCCCAGGATGCAACGGGCCCATCCATATATTCCCGCCCACTGGCTCAGGGAAATAAGTTTTTTGTTTGGTGCGGCAGGAGCCAGAACATGGTCACAGGGCTGCTGTTCCTTTTAGCAGCCCTAAGCTTGCTTATGTTATTTTTTAGTCTTACTAATTTTTTGAGTGATCTTCTAAACAGCGTCTTATACGCTTAGAAAGAGTCGCTCCAACAACTCTCCACCGGGCCGCGACAACGCTTACCCACGAGTACAGTCAGGGCCGGTTCCAGGGCTTCTGGCGCCCCGGGCGGCATTAAGGTGTGTGGCTTCATACAGGGGGAGTGGTCAGTTACGCCCCCTGTACTATTGTAGGATGTGCGGTGCGCGATGACGTCATCGCGCACCGCACAGCAAAGGTCCTCTCCACGAAGGTAAACTAGACGCTAAGCGTCTAGTTCCCTTCGTGGAGAGGACCTTTGCTGTGCGGTGCGCGATGACGTCAACGCGCACCGCGCATCATTACAGTGAAGGTCCTCTCCAGGAAGGGAAACTAGACGCGTAGCGTCTAGTTTCCCTTCACAGCGGGCAGCCCACGAAGGGAAACTAGACGCATAGCGTCTAGTTTCCCTTCACAGCGGGCCGCGGCAGCGGGGGGCACCACAGCAGCAGCGGATCTTGCCATGGTGCGGCGCCCTCCGGAATGGCGCCGGCGCCCTCCGGAAGGCGGCGCCCCGGGCAAAAGTCCTGCTTGCTCGTGGCAAGATCCGCTACTGAGTACAGTGCTGTTTCGGCGGGCGTCTGTGTCGTATATACTAGCAGGTTCAGCAGGCGTTACCAGGCTGTGGCCGGAGCACGGAGAGAAGGTAAGGCATAAATTCCACTTTGTAGATGGAATATGGACACAGCCGCACTGTATTGGGAGGAGACTACCAAACAGTAGCTGACGCAGCTGCCACCGCGGGTGCACTAGCGCTATGCCTTAGGGATCTTAGGCAATCAAAAATATACTGGTTAAATGTGTCTAAATAAAATTAACCGTAGTGTTAAATGTATGTGCATGCACATGTGGTAGGGAATATAGGGCATCGCAGCTGTGATGTGATCACATTCTCCTGGTGTTCAGCAGGGCTTGCACAGCATGTGTGCGGGCAGGGAGATGCAATTGCATCTCAGTGATTAACAGGCATAGCCGTTTGCGGGCGTGGTATTGGAAAAAGGGGCGGGTCTGGGCCATTTTTGAATGTAGGGGGTGCTGCGAAGCAAAACATGGCGGCAGTGCTGGCCGGCCCCCAGCATATAATTCTAGCCAGTTGAGGTTTTGCTGAATTATCAAAACTGAAAATGAAGCTGAATAGGATCCCTAGATCGTAAGCAACACTGGGGCAGAGACTGATGTAAGATTGTGCTACTGTGTGGCGTAATATTAAATGTGGGTACTATTGTGTGGCCATGCCCCTTAGTTGTGAGACCACACCCCATTTCCCATCGCGCGCCAAAGGCGCGCGCTGACCCTTTGTGGAATATGGGAGGGCGCAAATTTATAGTTTGCAAGGGGGCGCCGAACACCCTACCACCGGCCCTGTGAGTGGCCAAACATTCTGTGTAGCGCTGCGGAATATGTGTGCGCTATATGAATAACTGGTAATAAATAATTCTGGAAACAGTGTTTATTTTTTTAATGTGCCAAAGTCCACTAGTCATGTAAATGATATCTCCTAATGACAGCACATAAAAGATTACTGCTTCCACATTACTTATTAACGTGTTAAATATTTATCCAGTTCTAGTCACATCAATCGTAATGATTCAGTGGAAATCTTGAAAACAAATACTTATCTTGCTGTGAAGCGGAACCTGATATCATTCCCTTATATTTATAGAGTCACCAGGTTTGATGTACAGTTAATCATCCTGTGACGGAACAGCAGAGATTTTGGGGCAGACATACACTTTGTTGCTGAGTCCCTGCATCTATGCACGTCACCCCTGATACTTTGGGCCGTCCATGAAAAATTACAATCCCAATCTTGTCATATTTACTGGATACGATTCCAGTTCCCAAAATTTACAACTGATTTACATATTTTCAATAGATATGACGTAATAAAGCCAACAAATAAACATGTATGGTAAGAATTACATTTGACATGGTGAAGAAAAAGAAAATAAAAAAGTAATCCAGTATTGAAACGTAGGGTTTGTAAATTATTTTGTTTTTCATTTGTAATGTCCATATTACAATTCTACGCTACTCTCCCCCAGAGGCGGATTTAGACTTGATGGGGCCTTACGCAAGACACCGATTTGGGGGTCCCCCTTCCTCAAACAATCCATAACATTGTATTAGAAGGGATAGGGGACCTTCTAAAATAGTGAGGGGGGGGGGGAAAGGCACCCTAATTTTCTGAATGTCTCCTCCTCCGGGGCAGGTGGGATTACTCACAGCGCCACCTATTAACCCATAACCTCGGGGGAGGGGGGGGGGCATTGGTGCGAGGGACACGGAGAGGAAGGATGATGGGGGAGTTGTGGGAAGAGTGGAGGAACATATGAAGTGGAAAGTGAGAAGCGCTGGGCTGGTCGCAGAGGAGGGACCAGCCTACAGTAACTGACCACACACTATGGGGGCTGGAGCTAAGGGGCAGGAGAACCCCGGAGGCAGGTGGAGAAGGGCTGTGGGGAGGGAGGAGATGGAGCAGCCAGAAAGGGATTGTCTTCATCCTGAAACTGTCCGTGGTAAGCACCCCAGTACATAGACAGGTGCCTTCAAATATGTTTTGGGAGGTGAGACGCCCCTTTGCCCCCCTCCCCCCCATGTTCCGATGCCTTTGCTATGAGGTAATACAACTTTAATATATTAACTAATTAAGCATAACTGACATACTGTAGACTTTGTTCTGATAATAATTAGTGCCCTCCCTATTTGGCAATTGGATGGGGTCACCTCTGAGAAGAGAATGGGACCGCCACTGTTAACTTAGATTGCTGCTTCTTCCCAAGCATGTGTGTCTTTGTCATTGGCCTAAAAAGTCTATGGGGCCTATTTGTTGAGCTAAAAAATGCATCAAACTCTCCAAAAAGTGCATTAATAGTAAAATGAGTGCGACCACAAACTGAAACTGAAGTCTCTCACTGACGAGGTCCACAATTCAGAATCCCAACATAAACCGTGCCCTACTCGAGCTTTATTTAATCAACTCACTGTTGCCAGAGCAGCTCTGAATGCATTGCTAGCTGAAAAAAATGAGAAATCTTTATGGTGGCTTAAACAAAAATTCTATGAAAAAAACAACAAAGCTGACACAGTTTTAGCCAACAGAATTAAAGCTTGGAAAGCCTGGACAGCTATTAGAGCCATAAAAGATGAAACAGGGACTCTTCAATATAACCGACCACTATTAACTCTCTCTTCAAAACCTACTATGAAAAACTGTACAATCTGTCAAAGTCAAAAATATTACATAGAGAGAACATACAAACCACACACACATTTAAGTCGCTATACTTGCAAATATGCGCAGCGAGCACAGCAATATATGGAAACACACGCATTTGCTCGGACATGGCACGGAGATGGATTCGGCGCTTGTTTCATACAGTACATGGTTATAATAATGTCAAGCACCAGACATCATGGAGATTTAGAATTGGCTGATGAATTGATGTCATGAATATGTATTATCTGAACAGAACCAGATGCGCCCATCATGTTTGGTATTGAAGCAAGCAGAATGATGTGTGGGTTAGTTTGATGCTGGTTGTGAAGTTGTGGGACATTGCAGCGGATAGATATGATTATATGTATAAAAGCTAAGATCACTTTGTTGAGAACAATGGATGATCAAGCCAACCTTTTACTAAGATTTTCAGGGCTGAACCTGATTAACATATACAAAGGAGAGAGAGAGACCCCTCCCCTAGGAACAGACACACAGGAGGATAGTTCCTGTCTGGGGGGGTTGGGGGTCAGTTTTTGCTGGTGGCCTCAGAGAACAGATGTAATGAAGCTACACTCAGAACAAAGCTCCCAGAAGCATGGCTGGATCATCACCAGGCACCAAAGGCTAAGTATTGAATTCACATGGCTAGATAAGGAAATATAGACAGATTGCTTTCTGGTTTAAATAGGATATTGTAACTTGGTTGTGTGATTGTTGGGTGTTTGTGTGATAGATCTGGGAACCTGGGATGGTAGCTGGGACATTAGACAACCTGTAGCATAGCATTTGTGGTATTTGTTTGCCTATGGTGATTTAAAATAGATTGTACTGGTTAGTTATAATATATATCTTGTTAATCATAAATACCACCATGCAGTTGCGTTTGGGCATGTGCTTGTGGCAGTGGCGGGCTGAGATGTGTGGTTACATTGTGATCTGGTCTTGTGATGAATATGCTCTGGTTATTGAGATACTGAAGTTGTTTGGAATGTGAAAGTGAATAAGATGGTTCTAGGAAGTTGGATTAAAATTGTGAAAGGTGATTTAGATGGTTTGGAATTGTAAAATCAGAACATATGCATTGTTCTGAGGCTTGGACATTTTGGAATAAAATGGAGTCTTGTGTCTTCTGCTATGTGATTGTGGTGTAGTAGAGAGTGCCATGTGTTTGGACCTGCAAATCTAAAATGGCTGCTGCCGGGTGTTTTCCCCTCCCCCTTTCAACCATGTGTTTGCAGTCTTCATGGGAGTTTTCTCAAAATGGAGTCTAGCTTCTGTCCCATGCGGTATTGTAGGGTTGTGTATATAGGGACAGCCAGTATGGGTAAGGTCAAGTATTTTCTCCACAAAGATTCTCAGCATTGAATAACTGCGCAGCGATTGTTATTTGTTCCTCACATGTGTAAGCTTCTCTGCAATCATATTGATCTTCTTGTTATTGTGAGCCATTTCTCTCTCTCTTCCCCTCTTTCTCTCATTTTCCCTTAAATAGTATTGTATTGTATTGTATTTCCTGTGTAGTTATCTGGTTAGGTAGTCTATGTTATATTGTAGTGTATGATTTGTATTTGTATTAATTCTTTTGCAAGTATATCATTCATAATATATATATATTAGGCGTTGGACCCTGAGCACGGTATCTGTGTATTTCTTATAGTGTTAAGTATTCTCAGAGCGTCGGTGACGCTCGAACAGCTTTAAAGGTAATAAGGTTATTCTGTGTTGCATTTACACTCCATCATTACACTAAGGTTTTACTGCACAACACACTGTTTATGGTTTAGATACAAAGGTTTAATATTGTGAGCGTCAGCGCCGCTGGTGATCTCCTCGTGGTCCCGAGCGTCCGCTACGCTATAGCGAATCATTACGTTAGTCAGCAGCCAATAGCGTGCCTGCCTGTGATCTCTTGGCCGTGAGCGAACGTGACGCTTGAGCGTCTCGACTACGGCTAAGCGATTGCTACGCAACGTGCGTACCCTTACGGTACTTCATACGTAGATAGCGTACAGTGTTCTTAGACCTCATAAAGGGTATTATATAAGATAAATATTTAGCTTTAGCAAGTGGGGGCAAGTCCGGTCCATCTCATATCCGCAGTCAGGTGAAAAAGGCGCAGACTTTATCGATCAGCAAGGGCGGGAAGGCAGTAGTGCTGATCAGATGAGAGTCTGCGTCTGATTCTTTTGGTCTGTAGGGATGCTGGTGGAATCCGGAACCAGAGGTAGGAACATTAAGCTATTGTCTTTGTAAATCTGGTTTTTATTTCTATTTGGTGCCAACTGCACACGCAGATTGGATGGTTTGTCTGTTTAAATAGGTTTAAAATTATTTTTAATCGCTCTGCATAGTGTGATAACTAAAAGGGGCTGGCATGATGATTTTTCTTTGTGACAAAAGGTCTGTCCCCCATTTTGTGTAAACCTCATGGATGGGGGAGGAGCAGCGGCCATTTTGGGAAGGTAAAAAAAAATATATTTTTTTTGAACGGCTGATTTTCAGTTGACTCAGGAAATAATCAGCCATCCACTGTCAAAAAGAAATCATCATTTAATGAGTTTTTTTTATGCATTTGTTTAGTCCATATCATAGTCAATCATAAGTAGTTCAGATAGAGTTTAATAACAGTTGATAATTAAATATTTGATTTAAGAAATACACAAGTAGTTTTTTTTTTTTTTTTTTGTAACTGTCTCTCTTCAAGAACCTGTTTTAACGCTGCTATTTGTAGGATGGCCATTGAAATGCAAATGACCTGTGGGACTGGTTTGTTGTGTTTTGTTTTTTTTTCTCTCTCCCAGCAGTGAAAGAAATTGCACATTCATATGCAAAGTAGAAGCACTAATAGGGTCTCATATATGTAATATCTATATGCGTGTGCTTACATCAATATATGTTATTAGATTAATTTAGAATTGCATGTTCATTTGTGTAAGTTTCACATCTCACCTTCCTGTTTGCCATTTGCATTGATAACGTGCTAAGAAAGATTTGTTGCTATTAGTAGTTAAAAAGATAAAAAGTATTATTTAAGGGTATAATTGTAAAAAGCCCACACGCAACTCTACCTAAGGTATAAGGAGAGATTGGTGTGGTGCGCGGTAGATGATCGAGGATCATCTACATTGATAAAAGTGTACATTGTGTTACGGTGGATATTTGCTTTGCGTGCACGTGTCTCTAACAAAGGGCTGAGACTCGCGTACGCAACTCAAAGGCCGACGCATGCAGCGTATATTACGCAACGGAGCGTCCGGGTACGCCCACGTAACTCAAATCACACGATAGTGTTATTGCAACAGGCGGAAAGGTGGCAACGTGGCAAGTAGCGCAAGTCTATTTTAGTGTCCGAAATTTAGATTAACAGATCCTTCTCCAAATTCACAACACATCTGGTCTAAAGAAAATTTCTGCGCAGAAATAGAAATAGAAACAAAAGTGTATATGTGGTGAGTGAGTGTTTGTTTTTACAATTTTTGAGGTTGAACCACAAGAAAAGTCGAGTTCTCGTGAAGGTACATACATGTAAGTGACGTGCATGGTGGCTAGGGAGGCATCCCTGGTTAAACATAAAATTTGAGCATTAGAGTGTAGCAGACCAGGAGGTCATACTGTAACAGACCAGGAGGTCGCATAACAGACCATGAGGTCCAGGTACAGCAGACAAGGAAGTCCGCTATAGAGACAAGTAGCACAACACCAAGAAGGGTTGGTGCGGAACCCATATAGGCCATTAAGCTCTGGCTGAAGGAATTCGCAGCCGAAATTTTCGATTCCACTGGTCGCTCCGCACATAAGATTAGTTGCTTATGTGCTGAACGATTGTACCGCACGTAATTGTGTGCATTAGTAAACCTGACCGGTACTATTTGTGTACGAAGGTCATAAACGCTATTTGTACATTTTAACGTGATTTGTGAAATTTTTTTTATTTTAAGGGAAGTTCGCTGGTCACTCAGGAACTATCCAACAACCGATACTTGCTGGGGAACGCGCCCCAGTAAATAAAGGTTCACAGGGGCCCTAGGTTGGGTACAACAGCTCTGGATACAGTGATTGTGTTACTGGCCAACGTGGGCGAGAAGTGAGTGGAGTACTCGGTAAACTTCACCGCCAGCCTGCCCCGGACATCTTGGTTTTTTGTAAGGGTTCGCTGAAGAAAAGCAACACCTACGAGTTATGGGGGCCAGTTGTTCAGGCAGGGGGCGATCAACCTCGGTTCGGGTTGATTTAGTAAACCGACCAGTCGGGTCGACAAGGCACGTGATGTGTGAAAAATACGGTTCACACACAGAGGTTTTATGTGATGAATGGGAGAGAATGACGGTACATGACGGGGAGAAATTCCCAAGAGTAGGTAGCTTCAGCCCAGAAGTGTTGCAAAATTTAAGGAGGAGGATATGTCTCATCAAATCAGCTAAGAGACGGAGCAAACATTATGATTGTTTAAACCTGTGGCAACAGGAAAGTGAATTTCAAAGAGAGGTAACTGACATATCTGACTTTCATCTTGGGAGGAGAGACATGGCAATGGAGAGAATTGTGGTTGCGGAGAAAGGCACAAGGTTGTACGATAAAAACGCACTTAGTAACTGTCTTAAGAATGAAAGTGTAAAATGTAACAATGTTTATGAAAATGAAAGTGTAAAAAATTACAAATGTTAACCTGTGCAAGTCGCACCCCATGTCAAACTTCCCTCAGGAATATGAACAAGAAAGTGAGCCCAGCACGATGTCGGCACCTCTCCCAGCAACCATCACACAAGACATCCAGGTGGACGCGACCAAATCGGTAAAGGCAATAATCAAACCCCCTAACGGAGGGTCAGGTGAGGTCGTGTCCACAGGTACGTACAAAGTTTTATATCACGCACAAACAAATGTACCCCATATTGTAAGACCAAAACAAGGTGATGTAATTGAGTTTAGTCCTGTCAGGGTGATCACAGTCCCCAATGGGAAGACTGACGATCAGGGAATCATTCCCGTCAAGGACAGTGCAATGCGCCATCCCTGGTCCCGGACAGAATTGAGATCAATCATGTCTGATTTCCCAGATCCTAGGAAAGATCTAAGTGTATGATCAAAGATTCACAGAAGGTATATCAACGCCCTAGACAACGACATAATCATGGTATCCAAGGAATCAGGGAGGTACAGGGAAAGCGGTTGATGGTGATGAGCATCCGAGCGTTTGAGGAGGCATCAAATCAACCAAAACCTCAGGTCACTGACACTTGGAAGAAGCCCCGGGTTTGTTATCTTTGTAAAAGAGAAGGGCATTATGCCAGCAACTGTAATAGCACACATAAAGTCAGACCCCCTAGACAGAGAAATGAGCAAAATTAAAACACACACAATTATAAACAGGGACCATATAGGAAGAATTTTGAGCCACACCCATAATGTGCAATCAGGAAAGGTGATCATTAGGACTGATGGTAAGCCTGAGGTAATAGTTAATGAATTGGGAGGTCATTCCCTGAAGACACAGGAATGACCGGGTGAAACGTTGTAAATGTATCTGTGAAATGTTTCTTTTTCTCTCTCCCCATCTCTGACGAATATTGGTAGGATTCAAACATTGCATATATACTTGGTCTTTGCAGAAGTCTACCAAACCCCAGCATGACCAATCCGCATCAATGTATTCTGGCCAGATACAGACAATGGAATATGGAAGTGCTGGGGGGGAGGGACTGCGCAAGGAAACCATTAGACATGTAGATATGACAGCCTGATGATCTGACAATGTTTAAAAATGTTTGAAAAATGTTTTTTTCTCTTTTCCTATTGATGGCTATTGTTGATTTAAGTAATATACACATGCATATAAATTGTTCTCTCTCTTTGTTTTTTTTTGCTGTTGTTGTTTTCTCTCTCTTCTCACTCATGCTTTCATGTTTTAAAGATGGTATGTCACCCATCAGTTAGACAAATGGTAATGCAAGATTTTTGCTCCTTACAGAAAGATCGCTGGTTTGGAGGGAATATTGCATCACCAGAATGTTCGTTTGGAAGACTGAGAGACAGCACCTTTGAGAAGACAGCAGAACAAGAAGAACAACAAGACGAGAGAACTAATTATCGTAACAAGTTTCTCTCCCCCTCAAACTGATTTTCTGTACCCCATTACAAATTTCTTCTTTTCTCCTCCTGTAAGATGGACTTGCCCCGAGAGACTGTGATATGGATTTTCCTGTTGACCATGACGTTGACCCGAGCAGTCTGTTTCGGTGAGAGTACCAGTGAGGTCGAGAAAGGATCCAGAAAGGTTCCAATGACTAAGACGGAGGTGTAAATTTCCAATAGCAACACAAGCACCAAACAAAGGCGAGTACCGGAAACAATCTAGCAGCCATGTTATTTGTAAACATTGTGAAGGATTGTTAGTTGAAGAAAACTGTATCTGTAGGCTCTGTGACAACGTAGTGGAGGATGGGTGCATTAAGAAATGCCAATCCAGTTTTAATATCCATATGGACCGGCATCCATTGAGTGACTATCACTCCTTAGTGGGTAGCGTGTTAAATAAAACAGATTGTTGGGTATGCTCTCAAGTACCTCAAGGTCATAGCAAACCAGGGCTAGTACCATTTCCTTTAACGTTAGGGGAGGTACTTGAGTTAAGTGGTGGGAGACCGGTGGACAGGAGGTTTAATATCTCCAGCCCTCCTAGTTTGAAGCTCCACCAATACCATGTGGATAGGTCCCTATTATGTTTTAACATCTCCAATCCCCGAAAGCCGGGAAATTGGGAAGTGTCATGGAGTAACCAAACCATGACCTTTTCGCATAGAGCAGATAGAATGCCCACAGATACAGAGCTTATACGCCACATAGCCAGTAGAGGAAAATCTTTCCGATATAGGTATACCCTAGGAAATAGGATCACGAGAGTTGGAGAGGTATCACTAGGATACAGTGCACAGATCGTACAAACTGATAGGTGTACTAGACAGATGGGAGAATTAGGGTTAGGAGAGTTCACATGGAAAATGTGTAACATGGTAATGACATATTCAGTCCCATATGTTCTCCCCGATGATGCATATTTCACATGCGGGAGAAAGGCGTATGAGCGGCTTGCCCCAAACTCAGAAGGATTGTGTTATATTGGAAAAGTACTACCTGAGGTAATGAGTCTAAGGAGTGGGGAAATTGTAATTCCAATGGATTTGATTTATGACCCAACGGTAGAAACAATGATGTGATGAAAATGCAATTTCTACGGTCCGTTTCCTTCACCTGTTTTTCCGGTTTCTCCTAGGTAAAAAGACCCACTTTTGACGAGGAGTTTGATGATCCTGTATACAGACAACGGATGGATTAAAGAAGAAGTTTTGACAACCTTATACCCAGAGATTTGATGAACTTTGCCATAGATTCCCAGTTTCCCTAGAAGTTTTAAAATTACGCTAGCCCAACATTTTTGTAAATCTATGGACATTGACAAAGCTTTTTGCTCGCACCTAATGGGCAAAAGCACAAAGAAGACTGCATTCAACAGACACCGAACAAGACCTCAATCGACGAATGTTCATTAACCTGACATAGAATACCACTGCATTTACCGTAATTATGTCTTATCTTCATCTCTACAACCCTCAGGTAATTATACACATAGTCGATAGGGAATACAGGCACAGATATCAGCAAGCACATATTCCCCCATTCATGTATCATCAACTAAAATGTGCTTCCCCATTTTGTTACAACCACAGCCGAAAAGAGCTCGGTAAAGTTTGACAGCCCAACCACAGACCCGTACCACGGGATAAGAAGGAATTCAAATGTATACTTCGCAATACCTCGAAGCTTGATTTAAAACACGTACGGCACGATGATACATGACCCCCAAACACGGATTCATACACACATGCTTCTGCTATCTCACTAGGTCATACCCTCTTCACACCTTCTCCTCTCTCCTCCCTTACCCAACCATGGAAATGTATTAACCCCTGACATATATTTTTCTCTTTTTTAAATGTTTTAGGAAGTGGCAGTTATTGGTGACTGCCAAAGGGTGGACTGTCAAAGTCAAAAATATTACATAGAGAGAACATACAAACCACACACACATTTAAGTCGCTATACTTGCAAATATGCGCAGCGAGCACAGCAATATATGGAAACACACGCATTTGCTCGGACATGGCACGGAGATGGATTCGGCGCTTGTTTCATACAGTACATGGTTATAATAATGTCAAGCACCAGACATCATGGAGATTTAGAATTGGCTGATGAATTGATGTCATGAATATGTATTATCTGAACAGAACCAGATGCGCCCATCATGTTTGGTATTGAAGCAAGCAGAATGATGTGTGGGTTAGTTTGATGCTGGTTGTGAAGTTGTGGGACATTGCAGCGGATAGATATGATTATATGTATAAAAGCTAAGATCACTTTGTTGAGAACAATGGATGATCAAGCCAACCTTTTACTAAGATTTTCAGGGCTGAACCTGATTAACATATACAAAGGAGAGAGAGAGACCCCTCCCCTAGGAACAGACACACAGGAGGATAGTTCCTGTCTGGGGGGGTTGGGGGTCAGTTTTTGCTGGTGGCCTCAGAGAACAGATGTAATGAAGCTACACTCAGAACAAAGCTCCCAGAAGCATGGCTGGATCATCACCAGGCACCAAAGGCTAAGTATTGAATTCACATGGCTAGATAAGGAAATATAGACAGATTGCTTTCTGGTTTAAATAGGATATTGTAACTTGGTTGTGTGATTGTTGGGTGTTTGTGTGATAGATCTGGGAATCTGTGATGGTAGCTGGGACATTAGACAACCTGTAGCATAGCATTTGTGGTATTTGTTTGCCTATGGTGATTTAAAATAGATTGTACTGGTTAGTTATAATATATATCTTGTTAATCATAAATACCACCATGCAGTTGCGTTTGGGCATGTGCTTGTGGCAGTGGCGGGCTGAGATGTGTGGTTACATTGTGATCTGGTCTTGTGATGAATATGCTCTGGTTATTGAGATACTGAAGTTGTTTGGAATGTGAAAGTGAATAAGATGGTTCTAGGAAGTTGGATTAAAATTGTGAAAGGTGATTTAGATGGTTTGGAATTGTAAAATCAGAACATATGCATTGTTCTGAGGCTTGGACATTTTGGAATAAAATGGAGTCTTGTGTCTTCTGCTATGTGATTGTGGTGTAGTAGAGAGTGCCATGTGTTTGGACCTGCAAATCTAAAATGGCTGCTGCCGGGTGTTTTCCCCTCCCCCTTTCAACCATGTGTTTGCAGTCTTCATGGGAGTTTTCTCAAAATGGAGTCTAGCTTCTGTCCCATGCGGTATTGTAGGGTTGTGTATATAGGGACTGCCAGTATGGGTAAGGTCAAGTATTTTCTCCACAAAGATTCTCAGCATTGAATAACTGCGCAGCGATTGTTCCTCACATGTGTAAGCTTCTCTGCAATCATATTGATCTACTTGTTATTGTGAGCCATTTCTCTCTCTCTCTCTCTCTCTTCCCCTCTTTCTCTCATTTTCCCTTAAATAGTATTGTATTGTATTGTATTTCCTGTGTAGTTATCTGGTTAGGTAGTCTATGTTATATTGTAGTGTATGATTTGTATTTGTATTAATTCTTTTGCAAGTATATCATTCATAATATATATATATTAGGCGTTGGACCCTGAGCACGGTATCTGTGTATTTCTTATAGTGTTAAGTATTCTCAGAGCGTCGGTGACGCTCGAACAGCTTTAAAGGTAATAAGGTTATTCTGTGTTGCATTTACACTCCATCATTACACTAAGGTTTTACTGCACAACACACTGTTTATGGTTTAGAGACAAAGGTTTAATATTGTGAGCGTCAGCGCCGCTGGTGATCTCCTCGTGGTCCCGAGCGTCCGCTACGCTATAGCGAATCATTACGTTAGTCAGCAGCCAATAGCGTGCCTGCCTGTGATCTCTTGGCCGTGAGCGAACGTGACGCTTGAGCGTCTCGACTACGGCTAAGCGATTGATACGCAACGTGCGTACCCTTACGGTACTTCATACGTAGATAGCGTACAGTGTTCTTAGACCTCATAAAGGGTATTATATAAGATAAATATTTAGCTTTAGCAAATCTCTCAACGTCCCTAGACACTACACCCTTGGTTAATCCTTCAATTTCAGATTACCTCTCATCATGTACTGTCCCATGCATAGACTCGGAGACTTAGCTAGGCTTGGATAGGCCCATTACTGATGATGAAATAAAGTCAACCCTCCAATCGCAAAAATCATCTAAAGCTCCGGGCCCAGATGGCTTTCTGATGTCATATTATAAAACTTTTCAATCAACTGTGATTCCTCATCTTTCTAAGATGTTCAATTTGATCCTGGACGGGTCTCCTTTCCACTCTCAAACTACTAAAGCCACAATTACAGTCATTCCGAAGCCTGGCAAGGACTCTCAGTCTATTGCTAACTATAGACCCATTTCACTTCTCAACACTGACTTGAAGCTTTTTGCCTAAATCCTAGCCAATAGACTTAATCCGATTCTCCCCACCCTGATTGACCCGGATCAAGTGGGCTTTGTCCCCTCCAGACAAGCATTGGACAATACTAGACGGGCCATTGATATCATTCACCACATTAAGATCAATAAATTGCCCTATCTGGTGCTTGCTCTGGACGCGGAGAAAGCCTTTGATAGAGTATCTTGGCCATTTATGCACCAAACTCATTTGCAATTTGGTCTTCAAGGGAAATTTCTACAAGCCATACAGGCGGACTACTATCTGATTCCTTCTCAATCACCAACGGCACCAGATAAGGGTGCCCCCTGTCACCTCTAATATTCGCACCCATTATTGAACCTCTCGCATCTCGTATACGTGCCAATCCCGACATTTCAGGCGTGTCCATTAATCGCTCTCAATACACCATCTCCTTATTTGTAGACGACATTCTCCTATCCCTGACCAAACCACTCATCTCCCTTCCGAACCTTTTTCGCTAACTTTCCGTTTACGGTAGTCTTTCGGGTTATAAAATAAAATCAGTCCAATTCTGAAGCGCTCCCACTCCACATACCGGGTGACACTAAGAAGCTACTGCAATCTAATTTAATTTTTTCCTGGCGAAAATACTCACTGAAATATCTAGGTGTTCAACTAACGAAATTTTGTAGCTCACTTTATAGCGCTAACTACACCCTCGATTTTTAGGTGAATTCATGAAGATCTTCAGTCATGGCGATCATATTTTCTGTCTTGGGTTGGCCGCATCAATACGATAAAAATGAATGTACTCCCGAAACTACTGTATATTTTTCAGACACTCACAATCAGGGTCCCTATTCACACTCTTTGTGCTCTTCAATCTTCGTTTGGTGCATTTATTTGGAACCACAAAAAAACGCAGATAAGGCGAAACATCCTAGCTAAACCTGCACAAAATGGAGGTCTTGGCTTACCCATTCTCTTGCGCTACTACAGTGTGACCCGCCTTAGTCAGTTGATTGCATGGCATTCCCCTCGACATACTAAAAGGTGGGTTGACCTGGAAAGCGATTTGGCTGGTGTTTCTTCGATTTCTTATTTGCCATGGCTACCCCACAAACATTATACACAGGCCTCCGCCTCCTCCCCCACAGTGGAGTTAACACTACAAACCTGAACATCCCTCAATCAGAAGCTGAAGCTTGCCACTTCCCCATCCCCCCTAACTCCTCTTTGGTGTAACCCTGCTTTTCCACCGGGACTTTCTCCCTCGATGTCTCTTTGCTTGATTTCAGCGGGAATCACTCGAGTTCATCATATTATGGGTACGCACGTTTTACATTCATTCGCTGAATTGCAAGAAAAATACGGTATTCCTAATTCCTTACATTTCCAATATTTACAAATCCGTAATTTTATACAGTCCCTACATCTGTCTTATCCTCTGCAAATCCCTACCCCTCTAGAAAGAGGTACTATCTCACATTTATACAATTCCATTTTGACATTGGACCCTACTGAATCTCACGTACAGGCCTGGAAAACAGATTTAGGATCACATTTGGATGAAGAAGATTGGGATTCAATTCGTACAGCGATATCCAAATGCTCTATAAGTGTGGCTATACGTGAAAAGTCATATAAGGTCTATACTAGATGGTACCTGGTGCCTGAGAAACTACATCACATGTATCCAAGCACCCCTAATTTATGTTGGAGAAACTGTGGACAAGTGGGCTTGTTTTACCACTTCTGGTGGTCTTGCCCAGTGATTACCCGTTACTGGGATATGGTTAGCTGCCTTATTTCTTTATAGTCGAGCTGAGCTCACAAACCCCCACATCTCCTGCAAATTTACTCCTCTGTGATCCAATCGAAAACATATCCATGGACTCGAATAAACTGATCCTCCATATTTCGTGTGTCGCTAAATATCAAATAGCATGTAAACGGAAAGCTATTAATCCCCCTAACAAACGGGAACTACTGAATAGAATATGGTTCATCTCAAAGATGGAATATATCACAAGTCTGCAAAACAATACGGTATTAAGGTTTCACTCCACATGGCTCCCCTGGTATAGGCTTCACAATGTCCCCCTCCAGGGCCTTATTTAAAGTCCTGGCCCCACATGTCCTCTTTTACCCTAATATGCTTTCCCGTTTTTTGTTTTTGTTTTTTTATCCCGACTTGTCAGGGGAATTTCTTTCTCCTTCTACCCTATTCCTTTACCCCCTCCTCTTCTACTTCTCTTCTTTCTCT